>NC_091250.1:78366004-78669034 GCF_042477335.2 Ovis canadensis
TAAATATAAAGTAAATGCTGAGACAAGAAGGACAGAGATGCCATGCTTTAAATCATTTTTGAGCTATAAAGTGCTCCAAGAATGCAATATGTCATTCTTATTTGGGTCGGTAATTTTTAAACAACCCTCAAAAAGCCACAGAGGTTCCTTCAGGGTTTCTGGGGGCTGTTGGAAAGGCAGATGTGGGGAGTGGGATCAGTAGAATTCTGTCTCACCCTCTGCCCCTTCCTCATCTCTCACTCCCAGGTAACCAACCTTATCTATACTGGCCACTCACAAAATGTGGTATTAGAAGCAAAGATCCTGCTATGCAAAGTGTTTTAAAAATCACTAATTTGATTTATCTTCCACTTTATGTATCCAATATAGACATTTTCTTCCATATCTAACAGGAGATTTGAGAAACTCTAAAATTATACCAAAGCTGAGTTCAGTAAAGCAATATCATATGAAAAAGAACCAGTTAATAACTTGGTAATAGTGACATACTATTAAGCCAAAGGAATGATGAAGTAGAAGTATTATTTTTCCTTTTCCCTGTTTGGAGATAAATATAAGGACCTTGAGAAACCTCTAGACAACTTTTTGGGTTTTAAATTTTGCAGCCCATTATTTACATCAAATACACACAAGCAAATGTTGGACAATGTCTGTCAGCAACGTTTTCCAGGGTTACCATCTCTTGTTAACAGTAAATCTTTTCTAACAGTCAGCCCAACTTCCCTATGCTCTCCTTGGAGCCCTTTCCTTATATCTTGCTCTAAGTAGAGATGGAAAACAACTGCTTATCATTCTGTTCATAACAACCCTTCTTATTTTGAAAAAGTAATTCCCCTTATATTTATCTCTTGTCCAAAATGAGATTCCAGTTTTCTAAGCCTTTCTGCATGACTTAATTTCAAATTCTTTAAGCATCATTTTGAACCCTTTCTACGGTTTCTACCGTGCTTTTTAAGAAGTGAATTGATATAGCCTCTACCAAAAACATTGATATCTTCTAATGAAAACTTCACTACCCAAATCAATATTTTTCTTGTTACAGCCATCAAGAACAATCTGCTTTGTATTTTCTAGAGATGAATATTATGAATATCATTCTTAGTAAAATTTGTTTGAATGCTAGAATTATTTCCTAAGTAGAGATCATCACCAAAACCCCTTCCATGATTATACTTATAATTAAAATGATACAAAATTAAGGAAAATCATAATAACAAAGTGCTCAGAGTCAGTGTGGAACAAAAGAAGAGAGCAGAGCCAATAAAACTAAGGTCATCTGTTTCTAGATGCATTGTTTATGAAATAATTTTTATTTCCAGGGCTCTAAAAATTCTAGTGTGGATTACAGCTTAGAATGACCCACAGCATTATGTGTAACTCCCATTACCTGATGTAGGCCCTTAAAAAAATTTATGGGCTGGTGTTTTTATTATTTTGAAGCATGTTTCCAGTGCACCTGTGAGATTACCCTTTGTTAGTGATTTCTGACTCTAATCTTTCTGTCGGTTTTGTTTCTTAGTCTTTCAGTCATGTCCAACTCTTTGTAACTCTATGAACTACAGCATACCAAGCTCCTTGTCCTTCACTACCTCCCAGAGTTTGCTCAAATTTTGTCCTTGAATTGGTGATACCATCCAACTATCTCATCCTCTGTCCTTCCCTTTTCCTCCTATCTTCTATCTTTCCCAGCATCAAGGTCTTTTCCAATGAGTTGGCTCTTTGCATCAAGTAGCTAAAATATTGGAACTTCAGCTTCAGCATCAGTTCTTCCAATGAATACTCAAGGTTGATTTCCTTTAGGACTGAGTGGTTTGATCACCTTGTCCAAGGGACTCTCAAGAGTCTTCTCTAGCACCATAGTTCTTCAGCACTCAGCCTTTATGGTCCAACTCTCACATGCATACATGACTGCTGCTGTCCTTTAAATGTCTGCAAATACAAGAAAGGTGCTAGCAAATTTTATTTGCAAGCTAACTTCCTCCAGTCTACCCAACTGAGAATCAGAAGAGTTGAAGAAAATAAATATTTTGTTTTCCTTCTCTCTGATTGTGTGATCTGCACTAAAATTGCTCTCAAATATACCTCCACATGCTTCATGCTTCCAATGAGTCTAGTAAGGCAGTTACATACACTCCAGGTTATGTGCACAGATCCAGTTACAATCCACTGCAAATCCACCCATGCTGACTCCTGCTACTGCCAAGTTGCTGTTTCCTAAAGTAACTGATAACATTGGAAGTAAACTAGACATTTCTACCTTTTTCTGCAATCAATGGTCATTCAGGAGTTTAGGGTGTTAGTTCTTTTCAGTTTTACCCCTCCTTTTCTGTAGACTACTTTTACTAGGGTTCAGAAGAACACGTCTGGAACCTGGGCCAGCAGATACTTTGACTGATAGACATTTGTCTGTATTAAGGACAAAACATTATAATATATCTTTACACCTTTCTCCTGGATGAATGCTGCCACAGAATCAGGCTGAGCTGATTATACAAGTAGAGCCTGGGGACCCAATCTCTCCAGTCTTTTCTAGACATTTTTCTCAATCCCAGGGTAAGCGCAGTCTAAGCTCAAGTTGGAATTTCCACTGTAGTCTTCTATTTAGATAGATATTAATGTTATTATTCATTGGAAAAGACCCCAATGCTGGGAAAGACTGAGGGCAGGAGGAGAAAGGGGAAATGGAGAATGAGACGATTGGATGGCATCACTGACTCAGTGGATATTGTTGGGACCTAACAAACGCCATGATAGGCTTCTGGGACTAAGGTAGGACTCACGGGAAAGGCTGAGTCATTGCCCAGTGAGGTCATCGCCATGGATGCCAGGACTTATCTAATCAGCATACTCCCCATAACCTGGTTTGAGTTTATCAGGACGTAAAAGACATCCCCCTGCAGCCAATAGCCAATTAGTAAATACCAGGAAACCCCTGCAGCCAATAAAGATTAGCCAATTAGTAAATACTAGGAAACTCCTTCAGCCAATCAGCCCTTGCCAACTCTCTGTTCTAAAATCTATAAATACTGCTGTAAATCTGGGCTTGGGGCTCCTGGCTCCACTCCACTACGTTGGATGTGGCGGGAGCCCTAGCTCAAGCTAGAAATAAAACCCCTTCATGCTTTTGCATTGCTGTGGACAG
This sequence comes from Ovis canadensis, assembly GCF_042477335.2. Classification (NCBI taxonomy): domain Eukaryota; kingdom Metazoa; phylum Chordata; class Mammalia; order Artiodactyla; family Bovidae; genus Ovis; species Ovis canadensis. Next base: position 78,369,147 of record NC_091250.1, read on the forward strand.
ATATGATTTGAGCAAACTCCAGGAGATGGTGAAGGACAAGGAAGCCTGGCATGTTGCAGTCCATGGGGTTACAAAGATTTGGACATGACGGAACAAATGAACAGCAACAAATGTTATGATTAATAGCCCCTACAAATTCTACTCTAATTCCAAAGAATCCTCACTTAGGTGACATTCTAATACTTTAAGGCTTGGCTTCCAGGGAAAAGAGTATTCCAGAATTTCTGGTATTAAAGGAACCACATGACTCAAGCTTGGTGTTTGGTCATATTATTCTGCTTTTCCCATGGAAATGAAATAGTTCTGCTCCTGCCATTTTCTACAAATGCAGGGATTTCCAACTCTGTCAGCATTCTGTTGCAGGTGCAACAGACTCATGCCTTTTTCCCCTGGACCACATGTAGGAATACAAACTACCAGTAGTGTGTGCAACTTTTCAAGCATTATATACTCAGATGCTTGGTAACTCTGCTTCATTTCATTTCATTTTGTATCAGTCTGATACTAACAACACTGCTACTTTTATTTCTCTTTAATTTGAAGAATCTATCCATCCATCCACATATTTATTTACTTCCTATCTACCTGTTCCATTCACCATACTAATCTAATTTAGTATTTTCTTGATATCTATTTTATATCGTGTTATTTTTGGCATACTGAAATGACAATAATGACTGCTGCCCTCATAGCCTAGTAAGTGAGATGAAATTACATGAATACTTACACAAATAGTTACTTATAGTCATAAAAATACTTCAAAGGAACAGTACAGATCACATTTAAAGCACATTTTCAACTTTATTAACCATTTATTTATATGTTTAATATTTATTCAACGTATTCACTTTTCACTTTGACAAAAAATAGAAAATTATAAGATCACTGAGTCAGTCCTCTTTAGGAGAAAAGTATTATTTGTATAGTTGCAGAAAACTATGGTTCTCCTTTATGCACAAAGAAAATATTTTAAAAAGATGCTCTGATATCAAAAAAAGGCTAAGAGCTGCAAGCATTTCTTCACACTGGGTATATTGGATCCAAGAAACTTGTAAAGGTGCCTAAACATGTGGGAGGCAGTGGTGGGGAAGAATGTTTCTCCCAAAAGTGATGCTTATTTTATTTTCTGAAGCAGGAAGGCAACAAGCATCACAAAGTGTCTTGTATTCTGTTAGGATCTTAAAAGGCACCTGAATTAGAAGAAATATAATGATTATCAGGCCTTCCCAAGTAGCGCTAATGGTAAAGAACTTGCCTGACAATGCAGGAGACAAGGGTTTGATACCTGGGTTGGGAAGATCCACTGGAGGAGAGCATGGCAAATCACTCCATTACTCTTTCCTGGAGAATTCCATGGACAGAAGAGCCTGGTGGGCTACAGTTCATGGGGTCATAAAGAGATGGACATGACTGAAGCAATTTAGCATGCACACATGCATAGTGATTATCTTTTCTATTTTTCTGAAAAATAATTTTAGATTTTTCTGAAGTAAATGACCTAATTGAATCATGGTGCAGAGACAGTTTCAACTGCATTAATTCTAATTACTTACAGTGCATTTAAATTACATGGTATGAAATTGGGTTGCTTCTCACACTAATACTTCTTTGTACAGCAGTTCTCCAGAATGAGTTTCTATTTCTGTCAGCAAGGGTTATAGTTCTTGCTTATTTTAAGTGTAATTCCATTTCCATTTGCTTTTAAGGTGAATAAATTGAGTTAAATTATTTTCCTTTGCTTGAAATTTCATTTGCTGTTTAAAATTCAACCAATGCATATAGTTTTTCAAAATGACACTATGTCATGTCTGAATAAGATCAGTCCAAAGGAGGGTCAGTTTCTAAGAAGAAGCAAATAATTAAAATACAGCTGAAAAGTTGTAATAACTATCTATGTAAATGTTTGAAGAACATTTTTCTCTACATGCTGATAATTAGGGCCTATTTCCTAGTGAAAAAATTTATGTGCGAATTGTATTAAATCTTAAGTTATTTCTCTTTTTCTCTCCATTTACCTTTAAGAAATTTACAGAGTCAGCAGAAGAGAAAAACAATTTAAAATACTATCTTTTGAGTGAGGACATGGCATATAATTGATGAAATAACTCTTGATCGTTGGTTGTGTTTTCACTGAACTCTTCACTAGTAACTTTCTCCCTGTTGAAAGAACAGGCCACAGTTTCCTTATACTATAACTTTTTTGGGCCTATTAGTCCTGAAAGGGTTTCTTTTGTTTATTTATTCCAAGATATCTATTTTATTTCCCTCATACCTAGTGTCCTATGTCCACTTTCTCCGGATTTGCCTATTCATCCTCTGCTTTGCTCTCTTTTCTTGAAACTTTCTGATCCATCTCCCTTTTCCTCATGCCTGCAGTGGGTCAGTTTTTCTTAAAAAAAAATAATTTGTACTGGATTATAGTTGATTTACAAAGTTGTGTTAGCTTCAGGTGTACAACAAATTAGGTGTACATTCTACTGTATTCTTGCCTGGAGACTTCCATGGACAGAGGACCCTGGCAAGCTATAGTCCATGAGATACAAATAGTCAGATACAACTGAACGACTAACACACACTCACACACACACACACACACACACACACACACAGAGCATTGAGTAGAGTTCTAACTTAGGTCAAGCTTAGGTCAGAGTCACAGCTATCTGCTTACTTAAAAGGAAATTTGGGATGGTTCTTGCTCTTGAATGAAAGTCTGTTCAGAGCAGTGAGTGAATCTTTATGTTGTGAGAAAGGCAAAACCATAATAAATGGTACAAGACAAAATAATATGGATAAGACCCCCCAGAAAGCTTTAATCAAATTTATTCCTATAATCAAGCTTGGTGAAGGGGTCATCACACAATTTATTCCTTCACAAAATATAATGAAGCCTGAAGTTTCCCAGTGATCCTCTAGAGTGGAAGAAACACTACTCTGCAGAATTTCCAAACAACAGTTGACATTTCTGGTTTAACATAATGACAATCAGGTCTAATTCTTTTTAATCCTTAAATGCTATTCAGCATATTTTTATTTTTTAGTCAAGTGGAGAAAAAATGGCTCTGGAACCTCCCTACTTCCCTCTTTTTCCCCTTTGATATGATAGCCGAACAGATGAGAGAAGGGAAGTGGATGTACTCCCCCAACTCCTTCCCACTCCTTGCACGGACAATTCATCCACAAGTCTCTGATCCATAAGCCATAATCTATGAATGTGAATAAGCAGAATGGTTCTGTTTCTGTTTGATTGATCTGATTCCTTTTGATTCACACAGTATTTTAAAAAATTGATTCAATTGCAGACTTTAAAAATTAGTTTATTTTGCATACATTCGTGATTCTTGATTTTTCTTGAAAAAGATCTGGCTTCGTTGGTCTGCATTTCTGCATGGCAGCAAAGAGCTTGAGCTGAGTAGCCACTACTTCCTTGGGTGGAGTCAGGAGCTCTCCAGTTTTCCATTACCTTCAGCATTTCAGACTTTTATCTTGATACTGCAAGTCAGCTGCTGTTTATCATCATATTTCAATACTGCTTTATGTGTTTCCTTGAGTTGTCTGATGCCAGCATGTAAGGTATAGTTCGGGCCGAGGCAGAAAAAGGAAAGATGACCTCAACGGAAGTAGGTTACCTTTATTCAGGCAAGGAGGTGACAGTCGGCATAATGACCAGGCTGAGAGCCAAGAGGGATCAGGGAAGCTCCATATTTATAGGGACGTTTGGGAAGATTTCATGCAAAGATGGGCTTGATAAAGGACAGAAATGGTCTGGACCTAACAGAAGCAGAAGATATTAAGAAGAGGTGGCAAGAATACACGGAAGAACTGTACAAAAAAGATCTTCACGACCCAGATAATCATGATGATGTGATCACTAATCTAGAGCCAGACATCTTGGAATGTGAAGTCAAGTGGGCCTTAGAAAGCATCACTATGAACAAAGCTAATGGAGGTGATAGAATTCCAGTGGAGCTGTTGCAAATCCTGAAAGATGATGCTGTGAAAGAGCTGCACTCAATATGCCAGCAAATTTGGAAAACTCAGCAGGGGCTACAGGACTGGAAAAGGTCAGTTTTTGTTCCAATCCCAAAGAAAGGCAAAGCCAAAGAATGCTCAGACTACTGCACAATTGCACTTATCTCACATCCTAGTAAAGTAATGCTCCAAATTCTCCAAGCCAGACTTCAGCAATACGTGAACCATGAACTCCCTGATGTTCAAACTGGTTTTAGAAAAGGCAGAGGAACCAGAGATCAAAGTGCCAACATCCGCTGGATCATCGAAAAAGCAAGAGACTTCCAGAAAAGCATCTATTTCTGCTTTATTGACTATGCCAAAGCCTTTGACTGTGTGGATCACAATACACTGTGGAAAATTCTCCAAGAGATGGGAATACTAGATCACCTAACCTGCTTCTTGAGAAATCTGTATGCAGATCAGGAGGCAACAGTTAGAACTGGACATGGAACAAAAGACCGGTTCCAAACAGGAAAAGGAGTATGTCAAGGCTGTATATTGTCACCCTGCTTATTTAACTTCTATGCAGAGTACATCATGAGAAACACTGGACTGGAAGAAACACAAGCTGGAATCAAGAATGCCAGGAGAAATATCAATAACCTCAGATATGCAGACGACACCACCCTTATGGCAGAAAGTGAAGAGGAGCTAAAAAGCCTCTTGAGGAAAGTGAAAGAGGAGAGTGAAAAAGTTGGCTTAAAGCTCAACATTCAGAAAATGAAGATCATGGCATCTGATCCCATCACTCCATGGGAAATAGATGGGGAAACAGTGGAAACAGTGTCAGGCTTTATATTTTTGGGCTCCAGAATCACTGCAGATGGTGACTGCAGCCATGAAATTAAAAGAAGCTTACTCCTTGGAAGAAAAGTTATGACCAACCTAGATAGCATATTCAAAAGCAGAGACATTACTTTGCCGACTAAGGTCCGTCTAGTCAAGGCTATGGTTTTTCCTGTGGTCATGTATGGATGTGAGAGTTGGACTGTGAAGAAGGCTGAACGCCGAAGAATTGATGCTCTTGAACTGTGTTGTTGGAGAAGACTCTAGAGAGTCCCTTGGACTGCAAGGAGATCCAACCAGTCCATTCTGAAGGAGATCAGCCCTGGGATTTCTTTGGAAGGAATGATGCTAAAGCTGAAGCTCCAGTACTTTGGCCACCTCATGCGAGGAGGTGACTCATTGAAAAAGACTCTGATGCTTGGAGGGATTGGGGGCAGGAGGAGAAGGGGATGACCGAGGATGAGATGGCTGGATGGCATCACAGACTGGATGGACGTGAGTCTGAGTGAACTCTGGGAGTTTGTGATGGACAGAGAGGCCTGGCTTGTTGTGATTCATGGGGTCACAAAGAGTCGGACACGACTGAGCGACTGAACTTTTGGAAGCGATAAGGGAAACGTTAATCAGGCAGGATGTTTTGGGTATTCTTTTTTTATTTTTAATTTTAAAATCTTTAATTCTTACATGCATTCCCAAACATGACCCCCCCTCCCACCTCCCTCCCCACAACAACTCTCTGGGTCATCCCCATGCACCAGCCCCAAGCATGCTGCACCCTATGTCAGACATGGACTGGCGATTCAATTCTTACATGATAGTTTACATGTTAGAATTCCCATTCTCCCAAATCATCCCACCCTCTCCCTCTCCCTCTGAGTCCAAAAGTCCGTTATACACATCTGTGTCTTTTTTCCTGTCTTGCATACAGGGTCGTCATTGCCATCTTCCTAAATTCCATATATATGTGTTAGTATACTGTATTGGTGTTTTTCTTTCTGGCTTACTTCACTCTGTATAATTGGCTCCAGTTTCATCCATCTCATCAGAACTGATTCAAATGAATTCTTTTTAACGGCTGAGTAATACTCCATTGTGTATATGTACCACAGCTTTCTTATCCATTCATCTGCTGATGGACATCTAGGTTGTTTCCATGTCCTGGCTATTATAAACAGTGCTGCGATGAACATTGGGGTACATGTGTCTCTTTCAATTCTGGTTTCCTCGGTGTGTATGCCCAGAAGTGGGATTGCTGGGTCATAAGGTAGTTCTATTTGCAATGTTTTAAGGAATCTCCTCACTGTTCTCCATAGTGGCTGTAATAGTTTGCATTCCCACCAACAGTGTAGGAGGGTTCCCTTTTCTCCACAGCCTCTCCAGCATTTATTGCTTGCAGATTTTTGGATCGCAGCCATTCTGACTGGTGTGAAGTGGTACCTCATTGTGGTTTTGATTTGCATTTCTCTAATAATGAGTGATGTTGAGCATCTTTTCATGTGTTTGTTAGCCATCCGTATGTCTTCTTTGGAGAAATGTCTATTTAGTTCTTTGGCCCATTTTTTGATTGGGTCATTTATTTTTCTGGAGTTGAGCTGCATAAGTTGCTTGTATATTTTTGAGGTTAGTTGTTTGTCAGTTGCTTCATTTGCTATGATTTTCTCCCATTCAGAAGGCTGTCTTTTCACCTTGCTTATATTTTCCTTTGTTGTGCAGAAGCTTTTAATTTTAATTAGATCCCATTTGTTTATTTTTGCTTTTATTTCCAGAATTCTGGGAGGTGGATCATAGAGGATCCTGCTGTGATTTATTTCTGAGAGTGTTTTGCCTATATTCTCCTCTAGGAGTTTTATAGTTTCTGATCTTACATTTAGATCTTTAATCCATTTGAGTTTATTTTTGTGTGCAGTGTTAGAAAGTGATGTAGTTTCATTCTTTTACAAGTGGTTGACCAGTTTTCCCAGCACCACTTGTTAAAGAGATTGTCTTTACTCCATTGTATATTCTTGCCTCCTTTGTCAAAGATAAGGTGTCCATATGTGTGTGGATTTATCTCTGGGCTTTCTATTTTGTTCCATTGATCTATGTGTCTGTCTTTGTGCCAGTACCATACTGTCTTGATGACTGTGGCTTTGTAGTAGAGCCTGAAGTCAGGCAAGTTGATTCCTCCAGTTCCATTCTTCTTTCTCAAGATTGCTTTGGCTTTTTGACGTTTTTTGTATTTCCATACAAATCTTGAAATTATTTGTTCTAGTTCTGTGAAAAATGTGGCTGGTAGCTTGACAGGGATTGCATTGAATTTGTAAATTGCTTTGGGTAGTATACTCATTTTCACTATATTGATTCTTCCGATCCATGAACATGGTATATTTCTCCATCTATTAGTGTCCTCTTTGATTCTTTAGTTGAGATGGCATTTGTAGTTGGGAAGGGGTTGATAAGTCTTCTGGGCAGGTGTAGTGGGTGGAAGGTTTCTATTAGGGGATGATAAGTCCCAGATATATGCAATTGGCCAGGAGCATCAGGGTGGGACCAAGTTCTGATTTGTTTTCTCCGAAGTTAGATGATTCAGCAAGGGCCTTTGAGACTGTTGTTTTCTTTCTTTCTTTCTTTTTTTTTTGCTTAACTTATAGTTTAGAGACTTTTAAGAGTGATATTAATATTTGCTTAAAATATGTGTAAGAATGATAACCCAGATTAACTGTCATTATTTTAAAAACATTATAATCCGTTTTAAAGTAATCAATTAAGTAGTAAGAATTGTGGTAACTACTATGTCAACATAAGGAAATACTACAGTCTTTATTTAATAGCTGATAAGAAGTCAAATTTTGAAGTGATGATTGATATCTGACCGTATTGATCAACAGATAGAATCGTACATCTTCAGAAAGAAGTGAGGATCAAGAGAATCAGAAGACAAGCCTGGGATAAAAATATTTATAAAATACATATCTGATATAGGACTATTATCTAAAATAAGTTTTCCTTAAAATTCAGCGATAAGAAAACAAACAACCCAATTAAAAAATGGACAAAATGTCTGAACAGATACCTTATGAAAGTAGATATATAAATGGCCAATAAGCATATGAAAAGATGCTCAACATCAAATGTTATTCAGTTCAGTTCAGTTCAGTGGCTCAGTTGTGTCCAACTCTGCGACCCCATGAATTACAGCACACCAGGCCTCCCTGTCCATCACCATCTCCTGGAGTTCACTCAAACTCACATCCATTGACTTGGTGATGCCATCCAGCCATCTCATCCTCTGTCGTCCCCTTTTTCTCCTGCCCCCAGCCCTTTCCAACATCAGAGTCTTTTCCAATGAGTCACCTCTTCGCATGAGGTGTCCAAAGTACTGGAGTTTCAGCTTTAGCATCATTCCTTCCAAGGAACACCCAGGACTGATCTCCTTTAGGATGGACTGGTTGGATCTCCTTGCACAGGCTCTACTACAAAGCCACAGTCATCAAGACAGTATGGTACTGGCACAAAGACAGACATATAGATCAATGGAACAAAATAGAAAGCCTAGAGATAAATCCACACACATATGGACACCTTATCTTTGACAAAGGAGGCAAGAATATACAATGGAGTAAAGACAATCTCTTTAACAAGTGGTGCTGGGAAAACTGGTCAACCACTTGTAAAAGAATGAAACTAGATCACTTTCTAACACCGCACACAAAAATAAACTCAAAATGGATTAAAGATCTAAATGTAAGATCAGAAACTATAAAACTCCTAGAGGAGAACATAGGCAAAACACTCTCAGACATAAATCACAGCAGGATCCTCTATGATCCACCTCCCAGAATTCTGGAAATAAAAGCAAAAATAAACAAATGGGATCTAATTAAAATTAAAAGCTTCTGCACAACAAAGGAAAATATAAGCAAGGTGAAAAGACAGCCATCTGAATGGGAGAAAATAATAGCAAATGAAGCAACTGACAAACAACTAATCTCAAAAATATACAAGCAACTTATGCAGCTCAACTCCAGAAAAATAAACGACCCAATCAAAAAATGGGCCAAAGAACTAAATAGACATTTCTCCAAAGAAGACATACGGATGGCTAACAAACACATGAAAAGATGCTCAACATCACTCATTATTAGAGAAATGCAAATCAAAACCACAATGAGGTACCACTTCACACCAGTCAGAATGGCTGCGATCCAAAAATCTGCAAGCAATAAATGCTGGAGAGGGTGTGGAGAAAAGGGAACCCTCCTACACTGTTGGTGGGAATGCAAACTAGTACAGCCACTATGGAGAACAGTGTGGAGATTCCTTAAAAAATTGCAAATAGAACTACCTTATGACCCAGCAATCCCACTTCTGGGCATACACACCGAGGAAACCAGAATTGAAAGAGACACATGTACCCCAATGTTCATCGCTGCACTGTTTATAATAGCCAGGACATGGAAACAACCTAGATGTCCATCAGCAGATGAATGGATAAGAAAGCTGTGGTACATATACACAATGGAGTATTACTCAGCCGTTAAAAAGAATTCATTTGAATCAGTTCTGATGAGATGGATGAAACTGGAGCCGATTATACAGAGTGAAGTAAGCCAGAAAGAAAAACACCAATACAGTATACTAACACATATATATGGAATTTAGGAAGATGGCAATGATGACCCTGTATGCAAGACAGGGAAAGAGACACAGATGTGTATAATGGACTTTTGGACTCAGAGGGAGAGGGAGAGGGTGGGATGATTTGGGAGAATGACATTCTAACATGTATACTATCATGTGAATTGAATCGCCAGTCTATGTCTGACGCAGGATGCAGCATGCTTGGGGCTGGTGCATGGGGATGACCCAGAAAGATGTTCTGGGGAGGGAGGTGGGAGGGGGGTTCATGTTTGGGAATGCATGTAAGAATTAAAGATTTTAAAATTTAAAAAATAAAAAACTAAAAATTTAAAAAAAAAAAAAAAAAAAAAAAAAGAGTCTTCTCCAACACCACAGTTCAAAAGCATCAATTCTTCGGTGCTCAGCTTTCTTCACAGTGCAACTCTCACATCCATACTTGACTACTGGAAAAACCATAGCCTTGACTAGATGGACCTTTGTTAGGAAATTGCAAATTAAAACATCAATGAGATACCACCACATTCTTATTAGAATGGCCAAAAGTCAAAACACAGACGACACCAAATTTAAGATATACTGTACAACAAAAGGAACTCATTTATTGTTGATGGGATACAAAATGGTATATCCAGTTGGGAAGACAGTTTGACAGCTTGCTATAAAACTAAACGTACTCTTACCGTCTCAGTCCAATAATCCTGCTCTTTGGTATTTACCCAAAGAGTTTAAAACTTAGGTTTACACTAAGTCTTATAAATGGATGTTCATAACAACTTTATTAATAATGGCAAAAACTTGAAAGCAACCAAGATATTATTTAGCAGGTGAATGGATAAACTGAACATATATCACAGAAAATGGAATATGTTTCAGTGCTAAAAGAAATGGACTAAAATATTAATACATGGAGAAAACTAAGATACATATAGAAAACTAAGACACACACACACAAGTTCTCTAAGTAAAAGAAGCTAATCTAAAAGGACTAGATACTACATGATTCCAACTATATGATTTTCTATCAAAAGGAAAACTATGGAGACACTAAAAATATCAGTAGTTGCTGGGATTAGGGGGAAAGGCGAGATGAGCAGGCAGAGCATAGGACTTTTAGGGCAGTGAAACTATTCTATATGATACTATAATGGCGGATGTCTTTAGGTGTTTGTCCAAACTCATAGAATGCACACCACCAAGAGTGAACCTTCATGTGAACCATGGACTTTGGGTCATAGTGATGTATCAATGTAGGTTCATCAGTTTTAACAAATGTACCACTCTGGTGGGGGGATGCTGATAGTGGGGAAAGCTGTATGTGTGTGTGTGTGTGTGTGTGTGTGTGTGTGTGTGTGTATGTGTGTGTTTGTGCTGGGGCATTGAGGGGAGGATATGTGGGAATCTGTGATTTCTGTTTTCATTTCACTGTGAACCTAAAACTTATATAAAAAAAGAGGTGGTTTTAAAAAAAAGAAATGTGGTGCTCTATAAATATTAAACATAAAGGTACAAATAACAGATACAGTTTTATTTTTAAGTTCTCTAAAAGATAACTGGTTAATGCAAGGACAGTAGTGTATATATGTGTGTGTGTGTATATATATATATATATATATATATATATATACATATAAAATGTTCAACATATGTAAGGCATTTAATCTAGATAAAAATAAAATGCATAGTTTATGATAGCCCAACAGATGAGAGAAGGGAAGTGGATGCACAGACTCTCCCAACTCCTTCCCATTAACTTGCATGGACAATTCATCCACAAGTCTCTGATCCATAAACCATAATCCATGAACCTTAATAAGCAGAATGGTTCTGTTTCTGTTTGATTGATCTGCTTCCTGTTGATTCACACAGTATTTAAAAAAATTGATTAAATTGCTGAATTAAAAAGTCTGTTTATTTTGCATACATTCCTGATTCTTGATTTTCCTGAAAAAGATTTGGTTTCATTGGTCTGCATTTCTGCATGGCAGCAAAGAGCTTGAGCTGAGTAGCCACTATTTCCTTGGGCAGAGTCAGGAGCTCTCCAGTTTTCCATTACCTTCAGCATTTCAGACTTTATCTTGATACTGCAAGTCAGCTGCTGTTTATCGTCATATTTCAATATTGCTTTATGTGTTTCCTTGAGTTTCCTTGAGGTGTACGATGCCAGCAGTCACTTGATTTGTGATTACTGATCTGAATGCTTAAAGAGAAAGAGAAAGAATTTAATAACTATTCAAGAAATGCATACCACCTCAAGTCAAATATCATGCAATAATTTTTGCTATACTTGGACAAACATTCAGCTGTTACCTCTGGCCATCCTGCCCCCACCTCCCCCAGCTTAGGCTCTCTTTTTCCTTCCATTAGTTATGAAACCTTGATTTTCCTTTGGTGAACCTTACCCACTGCTCCTGCTTTGCTGATTCCTTGTTTTCTTAGTGCATCTGTTTATCAAATTGTTCTCTGCCTCCAGCCCAAGGCATCCCCAGTTTGAATAATCAGACTGGTCATTTGAAGCCTGAGTGAGGATGGCGGGCATTCATTCTGATTGTACAGCTCTAAAGAGACTGAATGTTTGTTCTCAGCCTGAGTCTCTTTCCTGATAGCAGATATTTTAGCTTTTATACTTTTTATCTGTAAGTTTAAGCCATCTTGTTGCCATTGCCTTCTCCAGGAGATCTTCTTGACTCAGGTATCAAACCCACATCTCTCATGTCTCTTGCACTGGCAAGAAGGTTCTTTACCACTAGTGACCTGGGAAGCCCCCCAAATTTTTATGGGTGTGGATTTATTTTTATTTACACCCTTTTTGAGAATCTAGAATTTAAAAAAAAAATGTTTCTCATCAATTCTAGAAATTTCTCAGTCATTATTTTTAAGAATATTGTCTTTTCTCCATTCTCTCTGTTCTTGTCCTTTGACATAGCTATCAGGTATATGTGAGACTCCTTAATTTCTTTCTTTTCATTTTATATTTTGAGGGTGCGTTCTGAATACTCTTGAAGGAGGAAACAGACAGAACAGGCTCTATCTTGAAAGCAGGACTCCATCTTGGGCCGAAGTGTGGACTTTGAGCTATATGCCCAGTATCTATGGAAATGACATATCAACTGGAAAATCAGGCCCCTGGAAGGAAGAGTCCCATGGCTCATACTTAGACTCTCCATCACCTAAAAGAATACCCTAATTATCTGTGTAACCGAATAGAGTCATACATTCTATTATGCTTATTGTGGTATGACCACAGGCTTATTGATAATTGTCCACTGTTAACTACCTAGGCGTAAGGTATATGAATCATGGGTTAACTTTGATTGTATCTTTCTTTTCCTTTGTTCAGACTAGTTTCAGGGAATTTGGGGAGGTGGGTTTGGGCACGTACACTTAGGGTATATAAGGTTTTCACAAAAACTGGCCAGGGTCCTTGGCTAAGAGGAGACTCTGCCTTGGGCCCACCGGTGTAATAAACTTCACTCCACTATCTGCATTGTCCTTCTGAATGGGTTTCTTTCCTGGAATGCGTGCCTACAACACTCTCTTCAGGTCATTAATTATATTGTTGTCTATGTCTAATCTAATATTTAAATTCACCTGATGAAGCATTTCTTTTATATTTCAAAAACTGTATTTTAAATTTTGAGATATTCTATTTGATTCTCTTCTTTACTTATTCCTTTTCATCATGACTTATTTTCCTTGTTTATTTCTCATCATTTTAAACATACTTGTTTTATCATCTATATCTGATATTTCTGCTTTTTTGTTTGCTGACTCTTTTATCATCAGAAGGCTTTATGCGTGGGAGTCTTATGTGGCCTGTGTTGAGGGATAATTTATCGAGAGGATACTAGTTTGCTTTGGCCAGAAACTCTAGGAGTATCATTACCCTAAGAACACAGTATTTAATTTCTAATGTCTCAGACACACAGGTGGATGGAACTGAACTCTGACAACATGTGACTTATAAATTCTTGTGTGCTTGTGCTAAGTAGCTTCAGTCGTGTCTCACTCTTTGCGACCTTATGGATTGTAGCCCTCCAGGCTGCTCTGTCCATGGGATTCTCCAGGCAAGAAAGCTAGAGTGGGTTTCCTTCTCTGAGGATCTTCCCAACCCAGGGATCCAGTCTACATCTCTTAAGTCTCCTGCATCATCAGGTGAGTTCTTTATCACTAGTGTCAACTTACAGAAGATTAAGTTTTCTACCCAGAGCCCGGGTGCCAAGGTATGAACTTCATCATTTCTTCCTTATCATGATGCATGTATTTTTTAAGTTGATCCTTGCCCTGAGGTGGTAGGATTTTGCGTGTCCTGACTTTGTGTGAGATATCAGTTCAAGGCTTCATTTTGTACAGGTGTCACTATCCTAGGAGCCTTAAAACCTGACACTCGATGTTATCAATATCAACAATTTACCCAAGGCTGCAGAGTGTCACGCTTGTGCCCACCACTTTGGTTTTCAATGACCTCTTTGCTTTAGGATCCTGGGGATTTCATTAAAAACTTGCTAGTACAGCTTTGAATTCAAAAATACATATGTTTTATTTTACTCGACATTTCTATTTGCTTTGCAGATAAGGGTTTTTGGAATATCTAATCTGTAATATTACAGGAAATGGAAGTTTCCCTACTCAAAAGAGGTTTGCATTTATTTCAAAAGCTTTTACTGTCTACAGTTTGACAGGCAATGTTATTTTACATTTTTAAAATATGGTGGCACATAAATCAATAGAAAAAAATAAACGAGTGAAATGACAGTGTCAATCACTATTGCTAAAGTGTCCTTGTTTTTTATTTTATTCCAATATATTTTATATTTTAAATTCACTCAGAAAATAGCACTCCTGGCATGTGCATTTTTTTTTCCATTTTGTAGCCTGTTAACCTTTATTTCACTCTGACTACATTTCATTTCACCCTGCCTTTTACTTCCTGACCTTTCATTTAAATGTGAATAAATAAATGTTTATACAAACAACATATTTCATGTGTGGCATATCTTTTAATAGCCACTTTCAATTCAAGGGTCAAAACTCATAGAGGATCATGCTGTTTTCTATCTGAATACAAGTAGAGCTATATACTTAGATTTGTGATCTCCTGTGATCTTGCCTGTTCTAAGGTGATTTCATATGAAGGAAATGATTGAAGCCATGACCCCTAGAAAGGTAATATGGAGACGAGTCAAATGCTTTAGCCTCCTAATCCTTATTCAGTCTTCTCTGCCCCGACCTATCTAGGCTCTCCATAAGCAACACTGCTATATTTAACCATCAAGGGCTTACTGTTCAGCACACGGAGCTCTGCTCAATATTGTGTGGAAGCTTGGAGGGGAAGGGAGTTTGAGGGAGAATGGATTCATGTATATGTATGGCTGTGGCCCTTACTTGTTCACCTGAAACTATCACTACATTGCTAATTGGCTATACCCCAATACAAAATAAAAAGTTAAAAAAAATTGTTACAGGGCATAAGCAGAAGATGAATCCTCTGGAGCAGTGCTTTTTACTCTTCACTGTGAATGTGAATCCCTTGGGAATCTTGTTAAAATGTAGATTCTGATTCAGTAGATCTGGGAAGGCACATGAGATTTTGGATTTTCACCAAATTCTCAGATGCTGCTGTTGATGCTTATCGACAAGAACTTTGAGCTGCAAGACCTTAGATACAACCAGCTTATCTACTCTTAAATCCTTCTAAGTAGTACATTTGAGGTCACAACTTCAAAGAACTGGACATGTTGTATGTTGCTGTCTGTTGTTGTTTAGTTGCTAAGTCATGTCAGACTCTGTTGCAACTCACCCCAAGGATGGTAGCCTGCCAGGCTCCTCTGTCCTAGGCAAGAATACTGGAGTGGGTTGCCATTTCTTTCTTCAGGGCATCTTCCAGATGCAATGATAGAATCCACGTCTCCTGCAACGGCAGGTGGGTTCTTTATCGCTGAGGCACCAGGGAAGCCCATATTGCATACTGGACACTTATAAGTGACAATACCAGAGAGCAGAGCTATAATTTAATCAATAATTATTTACAAAATACTTCCTGTTTTTTTATGGAAATCAACAAAGTATAAAAAAACATTATTTTGTCTTCAATAAATTTACTTTTTATTAAAAATTTGTATTGCTTTTGTGTAATATCAAATCTAATTAATGCATTTAAGCAAAAATTCAAACAATATAGATATCCATGTAATATTTATATAACATACAATAAATATTATATTAAATATTATAATAATAAAAAGTGAGTTTTTAACACCTCCATTGTATTTCCAAAAGTAACCACTGTTGAGTTTGCTTCTTGTATATCCTCCAAAATATTTTTGTGCCCTCTTTAAACACAGATGCATATCTTCAACTATTGTTGGTTTATGAAAACAAGATTTTACTCTGTGTCTTGTCCTGCACCTTTTTTGAAACTTAATATTCTATGATCACTTCCATTTCAACATGTATAGACCTTTCACAATTTACTGGTTGTATGCATATACAGTTCTATAATATTTAAATATCAAAAAAAGAGACATTTAGGCTCATTCCAATTTTTGTATTTAAGTATTAAATCAGATTGATTATATTGTTTGCAGCCATAGATGGAAAAGCTCTATACAGACAGCAAAAACAAGACCAGGAGCTGACTGTGGCTCAGATTATGAACTCCTTATTACCAAATTCAGACTCAAATTGAAGAAAATAGGGAAAACTGCTAGACCATTCAGGTATGACCTAAATCAAATCCCTTATGCTTATACAGTGGAAGTGAGAAATAGATTTCAGGGCCTAGATCTGATAGACAGAGTGCCTGATGAACTATGGAATGAGGTTCGTTACATTATACAGAAGACAGGGATCAAGACCATCCCCATGGAAAAGAAATTCAAAAAAGCAAAATGGCTGTCTGGGGAGGCCTTACAAAGAGCTGTGAAAAGAAGAGAGGCGAAAAGCAAAGGAGAAAAGGAAAGATATCAGCATCTGAATGCAGAGTTCCAAAGAATAGCAAGAAGAGATAAGAAAGCCTTCTTCAGGGATCAATGAAAAGAAATAGAGGAAAAGAACAGAATGGGAAAGACTAGAGATCTCATTAAGAAAATTAGAGATACCAAGGGAACATTTCATGCAAAGATGGGCTCGATATAGGACAGAAATGGTCTGGACCTAACAGAAGAAGAAGATATCAAGAAGAGGTGGCAAGAATACACGGAAGAACTATACAAAAACGATCTTCACGACCCAGATAATCATGATAATGTGATCACTCATTTAGAGCCAGACATCCTGGAATGTGAAGTCAAGTGGGCCTTAGAAAGCATCACTACGAACAAAGCTACTGGAGGTGATGGAATTCCAGTTGAGTTGTTTCAAATCCTAAAAGGTGATGCTGTGAAAGTGCTGCATTCAATATGCCAGCAAATTTGGAAAACTGAGCAGTGGCCACAGGACTGGAAAACATCAGTTTTCATTCCAATCCCAAAGAAAGGCAAAGCCAAAGAATGCTCAAACTACTGCACAATTGCACTCATCTCACATGCTAGTAAAGTAATGCTCCAAATTCTCCAAGCCAGACTTCAGCAATACGTGAACCATGAACTCCCTGATGTTCAAGCTGATTTTAGAAAAGGCAGAGGAACCAGAGATCAAATTGCCAACATCTGCTGGATCATCTAAAAAGCAAGAGACTTCCAGAAAAGCATCTATTTCTGCTTTATTGACTATGCCAAAGCCTTTGACTGTGTGGATCACAATACACTGTGGAAAATTCTGAAAGAGATGGGAATACCAGACCACCTAACCTGCCTCTTGAGAAATCTGTATGCAGGTCAGGAAGCAGCAGTTAGAACTGGACATGGAACAAAAGACTGGTTCCAAATAGGAAAAGCAGTATGTCAAGGCTGTATATTGTCACCCTGCTTATTTAACTTATATGCAGAGTACATCATGAGAAACGCTGGATTAGAAGAAACACAAGCTGGAATCCAGATTGCCGGGAGAAATACCAATAACTTCAGATATGCAGATGACACCACCCTTATGGCAGAAAGTGAAGAGGAGCTAAAAAGCCTCTTGAGGAAAGTGAAAGAGGAGAGTGAAAAAGTTGGCTTAAAGCTCAACATTCAGAAAATGAAGATCATGGCATCCTGTCCCATCACTCCATGGGAAATAGATGGGGAAACAGTGGAAATAGTGTCAGACTTTATGTTTTTGGGCTCCAGAATCACTGCAGATGGTGACTGCAGCCATGAAATTAAAAGAAGCTTACTCCTTGGAAGAAAAGTTATGACCAACCTAGATAGTATATTCAAAGCAGAGACATTACTTTGCCGACTAAGGTCCGTCTAGTCAAGGCTATGGTTTTTCCTGTGGTCATGTATGGATGTGAGAGTTGGACTGTGAAGAAGGCTGAACGCTGAAGAATTGATGCTTTTGAGCTGTGGTGTTGGAGAAGACTCTTGAGAGTCCCTTGGACTGCAAGGAGATCCAACCAGTCCATTCTGAAGGAGATCAGCCCTGGGATTTCTTTGGAAGGAATGATGCTAAAGCTGAAACTCCAGTACTTTGGCCACCTCATGCAAAGAGTTAACTCACTGGAAAAGACTCTGATGCTGGGAGGGACTGGGGGCAGGAGGAGAAGCTGATGACCAAGGATAAGATGGCAGGATGGCATCATGGACTCGATGCACGTGAGTCTCGGTGATCTCTGGGATCCGCAAGAGTCGGACACGACTGAGCGACCGAACTGAACTGATGCACTTAAGAAAGAGGATCTACTTAAATAGTTATAATTCAGTAAAAGTGACCTGCATGGAAGCTGTATACCTCTACCATTCATTACATCTTCATTTCCTACAGAGATTAAATCCAAAGATATTCTGAGTCCTTAAACTGTAGCACCCCCTCCCAAGCACCAGATAGCCTCTAGACTCTCCATTTTGGGATCTCTAAAGGGGAAAATGGGATTTCTATAGATATTTTTAAAGTCTGATTGCTAATGATTTGTTGTTATTGTTGTTCAGTCAAGTTATGTCTGACTCTTTGAGACCCCATGGACTGCCGCACACTAGGCTTTCCTATCCATCATCATCTCCAGGAGCTTGCCCAAGTTCATGTCCATTGAGTCATTGATGCCATCCAACCATCTCATCTTCTGCTGCCCTCATTATTGCTATCATCATTGTTAATGATTTTTGTTGTTGTTTAGTCACTAAGTCATGTCCAACTCTTGCCGACCCCATAATCTGTAGCATGCCCGGCTTCCCTGTCCTTCACCAGCTCCCGGAGTTCACTCAGACTCACATCCATTGATTCAGTGATGCCATTCAAACATCTCATCCTCTGTCACCCCCTCCTCCTGCCCTCAATCTTTCCCAGTATCAAGGTCTTTTCCAGTGAGTCAGCTCTTTGTATCAGGTGGTTATCACACTGCTAATGATAATACTCCTCAAAAGCAGGTATAGTGAACTAAAGGAGTTAAAATGGAGTATTGGTGTCAAGGTAGGTTCCATGTGCATAGTCTAGTTCTATATTTTAAAGCTAAGTCACTTCAGTCTTGTCTGACTCTGTGCAACCCCATAGACGGCAGCACGCCAGGCTCCCCCATCCCTGGGATTCTCCAGGCAAGAACACTGGAGTGGGTTGCCATTTCCTTCTCCAGTGCATGAAAGTGAAAGGTGAAAGTGAAGTTGCTCAGTCGTGTCCAACTCTTAGAGACCCCATGGACTGCAGCCTACCAGGCTCCTCCGTCCATAGGATTTTCCAGGCAAGAGTACTGGAGTGGGGTGCCATTGAAATTAACATGTTAAAATATCTTTGTTTGGTCTAGATAAATATCCTATGGCTTGCAGAAAAGGGATTATATGTTTATTTTAATTTATAAAAAAAATTTAGAGATATGAATTGGAGATGGGCCTTGAGAGTTATGAGACTTTCTTAGTCATAAAATAAATATAGCTAGTTTCCATATAGTTAAAGAAATCCATCTGCAGTGCCTTAAGTCTAGACTCTAAAGGGAGAAATATCATTTCCTCTAATGTATATTTAATAAATAAAACTCTCTACGCAGAATTGCTAATAGAAATCGCTTGGCCTGCCGGATATTCTCTGACGTAAAAGAAGGCCATCGGGAATGTTCCTGTTATATTTTAAGAAAAAAAATCAGCTGTTTATATCTTTTATTTATTGGCAGACTACTGTTAGTGACAGGTGTAATGAAAAATCTGTTTCTTATTGTGTTCTCCCCAATGGCCATTGTGCACTTTTTCTACTGACCCTGAAACAATAGCCCACTTCCAAAAGAGCAGATAACTTCATTTATAGTGTTTGTAAGAAGATAAAAGTCTTCTGAAATGCATTATTTCCAGTCTCTTCTCTCATCCTTAAAATGTGTCTGTCTGGAGCTTTACCATGCATCTTCCTTCAGGTTTACAGGATGATGTCTCTTTGGTCCTTTCCAGAAATAAGCTCTTATTTCTGCCCTGAGTTTTATAGTATAATTTTACTGTTTCTTTGTATATGTTTTCCTCACTGCTTTATGCTCCTGGAAGACAAGAGCACTTTGTTTTTTACACTCACGTTTCCTCAGCACCTGTCTCTTCATCTTATATGCCAATCCTGAATTTTAACATGCAGTCAAATTTCAAGGACACCAGTAATGATTTCATAGGACTGAATGTCTCTCTTTAATCTTTTTGCTTTTATAATCATTTAAAAAAATTTTTCTCACCACTTTGTTCAATATATTTTTAAGTTATTTTGGAGATAGTTTTGATATAAATAAGAATAAAATGAGTGATTAAGAAATATTGAAGACATGAGAAATCTTACTGGTTTATATTTTGTGAATTAAAAAATAAATACCACAATAATTACTACTGTTTGTAGCACAGCACATTTTTATTACACTGAAGCTTAAATTCAAATTAAATTATACTCTCCCTTTTCATTACCTTTTATTGTCTTTAGTGTTTAAAAGTTACAAAATACCCTTATTTACTTCTTTGATGGTCTTTACAATTGTGCAGTTATCTAGGCTTTTAATGTTGTACCTCGTTTAAAAGAAGGGCATTTTAATCAAATTGTCTTAGATTATTCCTCAGGAACTGAAAAGTTAATCTTTTAAAATGTTGAGGGGACTATATTATACCCCATTTCTCCCTAGGTCTTGCAATACAGATATCATCACACAAAAATGTGTGGATATATTTGATATGGTCATATCGCCTACATAGAGTTTGGAAAGAAGCCTGAACTCAATGGCTGGGTCATGGTGTGCTTTGGTTTTACTGCTCCGAAAGCTCCAAAACCTCTAGCTAAGCCTCTGGTTCCCAACTCTGATTAGGGGAAGAGGTAAAATGATTAGTCTACATCTCTCCAATGAAGAGGAAACATACTTAAATAGGTCAGAGGTAAATAAACTGTCATATCCACTTATGGACCGTGCTTGAATAAATGCAAAAAAAAGTTCAGTATCTGCTTTAGATGAAGGAAATCGTCAAAAAAAATTTTATAGAGAAAAGAGAAATTTATATGAACATTCAGCACGCTGAAGCTCTGGGTATGGATATTTTCAGTGATGTATGCAGTCATCGACCCGCTGTCAAAGACAAAAACTTACCATCAGGGACCTCCTGACTGACAGTGTAGTACCACAGTTCTTGTCAGTTTCTGCAGCATTTGAAGCATGGGATCTGGAACAACAGGCTTGGTCCTTAATGGTTCTTCAATGAAAACTTCAAGCTAAGCTTTTTCAAGGGTAAGTGACACAAGCAGAAAAATGAGAGTGATGACTCATTTGGTAAAACACTTAGTGGGATGTGAAAGCTGGGACCATCGCAGTGAGGGGAAGGCAGTAGAAAGGCAGGGAGTTGTGGAGAACCAGCAGTGGCTGTTCTTGAGAAAGAACAAAGCCTAACAACTGAACTGAGGAGAGATGGGAGCTCTGAGATGGAGAGCCTGGGAGGTACACCTCAGGAAACTGCAGGAAGCCAAGAGAAGGGTGAGAAACAAGACTGGGTTTTGTGGGAAAGGGAAACAGTGGGCAGGGGGTGGTCACCAGTTGCCAGAGAAAGGAAATAGTAGTAATACTGGCCACTGGTCATGAGAATACGTCTCATCTGAGGATTGATTTACTGTATGAATGGGCTGGCTTAGTAAAGCCTTATCTCAATCTTATTCACAATATCGCTTGGCAGTCCTGTAAATCTTGACTCCTGATCCACTGATGTTTTTGTTACACTATGTTAAATTGCCTATGAAAAAGCAGGAAGGCTTTAGATATGGGTAGATGAACTGTTGCTGCTAACAAGGCATTTTTGAGATAAATGAAGGAGACCTGGGGAAAAGACCCTTTTTCTATGCTCTTAGTAATTTTGGAGAGGTCAAATCCAATTGCTAAGAAATGGAAACCTTGGTACCATTTATTCTAAGATTTTTTTTTTTCTTAAAAGTGGATAAATCTAGACTTTTGAAAAAAATGGTGGCAAATATTAGAGGAGAGTTTCAGGAATGAGAATATACTTTGAAGCATCATCTTTTTTAGAATTCAAAAGCTGACCAGAATTATATATGCTGCTGCTGCTGCTAAGTTGCTTCAGTTGTGTCCGACTCTGTGCGACCCCATAGATGGCAGCCCACCAGGCTCCCCCATCCCTGGGATTCTCCAGGCAAGAACACTGGAGTGAGTTGCCATTTCCTTCTCCAGAGCAGAATTATATATAAATGTACACAAAACATAGCTCGTAGAACACGAGTCCATATTTACCGTTATCCCTAATTCATTTTTGTATATCAGTGTCAAATCAATCAGTATCTGCATCAATTAAATGCATATTATTGTGGTGAAAGTTTGAGATCAGTGGTTCACAATGAATGCTGTCATTTGGTATAATTTTGAAATAATAATGCAAGGATAGCTGTAGCAGATAGCCAAGGTAGCTGGTGTCAACTTTGATTTTGCCTGTGAAACATCACAAACAACACAAAAATGAATGAAAAGGAACCATTAGCTACTGACCTAACTACTTGGATATTTTAAAACCAAAAAGTTTAGAGGAGAAAGAAATTGATTAAAAAATAAAAGAAAACCTGCTGATAAGGATTACCTTACTATGATTCATTTAAGTACTAGGAAGCATTGAGTATTAGGTTAGCAACTTAATCTCAAATAATTCAGAAAAAAAATTGCACAGCTTTATAATTTTATGTAGGTTTAAGATTGTTTAAAAATTACTAAAATTTTTGCATATGCAATTACAATGTAAATATATATAGATGTGGTGGTTTAGTTGCTAATTTGTGTCTGACTCTTGTGACCGCATGGGCTGTAGCCCGCCATTCTCCTCTGTCCATGGGATACTCCAGGCAAGAACACTGGAGTGAGTTGCCATTTCCTTCTACAGGGGATCTTCCCAATCCAGGGATCAAACCCAGGTCTCTTGCATTGCAGGCAGATTCTTTACCCACTGTGCTATGAGGGAAGCTCCATATATATGTAGTATATATAATAAATATAAAGGTATATGCATGCATGCTAAAGTCACTTCAGTTCAGTTCAGTTCAGTTTAGTTCATTTCAGTTCACTCGTTCAGTCGTGTTTGACTCTTTGCGACCCCATGAATCACAGCACACCAGGCCTCCTTGTCCATCACCAACTCCTGGAGTTCACTCAGACTCACGCCCATCGAGTCAGTGATGCCATCCAGCCATCTCATCCTCGGTTGTCCCCTTCTCCTCCTGCCCCCAATCCCTCCCAGCATCAGAGTCTTTTCCAATGAGTCAACTCTTCGCATGAGTTGGCCAAAGTACTGGAGTTTCAGCTTCAGCATCATTCCCTCCAAAGTCACTTCAGTCGTGTCCAACTCTTTGCACCCATATGGACTGTAGCCTGCCATGCTCCTTTGTCCATGGTATTCTGCCGGCAAGAATACTGGGTTTCCAGGTCCTTCTCTGGGGTAAAGACTTAATCTTGATAGTGAGTTTTTGAAGGAGATGTTAGGAATACGTTTTTCTTCTTTTTGGGAACAAGCTGTTTGTGGGGCATGTTCCTTCCTCTCTGACTCTATCACCTATAAATGATAAACAGGCCCCAGCAAGGCTATTGCCACTTTCTTTTTAAACCTTCATTTTTGTTTTCTGTTTTGGTCCAGTGCTGTTAAGACCACTGTCACTCACAGTCACTCATTCCAATGACCATGCTGTTGATCTCTTCCTCTTTTATTTCCTTGTCCATTTCGCCTGGCACCCGTCGAGCTGACACATCACCCAGACCTTCTTTAATTCCCACCTCTCAGTGAATGCCTTCTCTCTCTTAGTCTTCCCCTACTATTACTTTTGTCATCTTCATTTATTCACCCAACAAATATTGAGGACCTTCTTAACAGGACTTCCTCTAATAGTCTCTATTCACCGAGTTTCCACATTTGCAGATTCAGCCGACCAGGATAAAAATTATTCCAAAGAAATCTAAGCAGTTCCCTAAAGCAAGATTTTAATTTTCTAGGCATTGACAACTGTTACATAGAATTTGCATTACATTACATTAATACAGTGTAATTACATTACATTGTATTAGATATTGCAAGTGATCTAGGGATGATTGATTTAAAGTATATGAGAGGTGTGCTTGAATAGGTTATAATCAAATACTATGTTAGTTAATATAAAGGACTTGAGTATCCATGGATTTTGATATCCTTGGGGAATTTGGGGGTGCTGAGGTGAGTGTCTGAAACAAGTACCCCTCTTATACCAAGGGATGATTGATTGTATTTTGTCAGTCATCTTGGGAAGGAATGAACTGATTACTAGAATAACAAATTTCTTTATTCTATCTCATCTTTGACTATAAATTAAAAAAAGTCTCAAATTTCTATCTATGAACACATGATAAAACTGGAAAATAGCATATAATATTCAAATTGCCATAGTCAGAGCAACAAGTGCTCTTTACAGTAGTTTGAAATCAGTTAAAACTCTTTTCTTCTCATTTGTAAGTTGAGTGTAGTGTACTTGTACATTTATATTAATATGTGGATTAGGGTGAAATATACAATGAAAAGAATAGCCATACCAAATGAGACCAGATGTAGCCTTAGAGTGGCACATTGTTTTCCGATGATCGCATGCATGCTCGTGCTTGGGCTGCTCCGTCATGTCCAATTCTTTTGCCACCCCAGGGACTACATCCTGCCAGGTTTCTCTGCCCATGTGATTTTTCCAGGCAAGAATACTGGAGCAGGTTGTCATTTCCTCCTCCAGGGGATTTCCCGACCCAGGGATCGAACCTGCATCTCCTGCATTGGCAGGCAGATTGTTTACCACTGAGCCACCTGGGAAGCCCAACGATCCAGTACTAACATGAAATATAAAGGTCAAGAGTGTATCTGTGATCCATGACTCTGATTTTAAAATCTTTTCAGAAAATAAGCTCTTGAAGGTCAGCAGTGATAACTCCATGATTCCCTCTGAGAGATTCTAACATCATAAAACAGAACACAGCAGTGTTCACTAGTGAAGTTAGTACATAGAGAATGACTACAATCTATACTTTGTTAACAGAGTGGTGGGAAGGAAACATTGATTTGGCTAAAATCTTACACAGTTGAAGGTTGGAGCCTAATATATTCAGGAAGAAGTACTCTTAGCTTCTTTCCTTCCACAATCTTAATCACTTTACTTTCTGTGTTTATGCTGATGACTTTCAAATTTATTCATTCATTTCTCCATTCTCCATTTATGAACCAGGGATGGTCTGGATGTGCTGGAGACACAGAAAAAGGCTCTCAGTTTATTTTTTTTCCTTGATAAACTCCCACTTCTCTTTCAGAATTTTGTTCACCTAGCATCTCTTCTAGAAGTCTTACTGATTTCACTATGTAGCTTGGGCTAGGGTGTTCAGATAGCTTCATTTGTGCAGTGTTACCAACTTTATTGTGGCACCCACCTTGCTCTTGCTTAATCATGAATCTATTAGTCTGTCTCTTACCCTGGGGTTGAAGTGCCTTGAGGATTAGTATACTGGCATTATCATTTCTGTCAGGTGTGCCAACCAAAATACATTAAACGTATACTATTTACTGGTATTTCAGTTGTCTATTTGCTGTGTAAAAAGTACCCAAAAGTTGTTGGCCTAAAACAACAACCATCTTGCTTGCTCACCCATCTGTAATCTGGGCTGGGGTTGGCTGTTGGTCTTACCAGGGCTGCATTTAGTTGGTGAGCCAGCTGGAGACAAGGCTCAGCTGAGAAGACTGGGCTCTCTCTCTTTCTCTGTCTCTCTCCCTGTTATCTTAGGACCTCTTCCTTCCACCTCTGCACCAATTTCTGTTATGATAACTGAGTTTCTTACATGGCAATTCAGGGATCCCAGGAATACAAAACACTCTGCATGGCTTTCTCAAAACAAAGAGATGGAACCAGCCTAACATTGCTTCAAGCACATTTGAATGAGTGAAGGGAGGGTCTGTCAAGATGCAAGCGGAGGGGAGTCAGAGAGAGAATGAACACCAGAGCCAGTAACAGAGCAGACCCACCACAAGCCCATTTTGTCCTATTAGGAAGCCACATTTATCCCTCATTAAATATATACTCCTCCCTTGCAGAAAAGGGCCTCATCCCTTTAGGGCACCTGTATCAGGCTCAAGTCCCATATTCAGGCCTCCACATCAGGTCACAGCACAGATGATGCTCATCGGGTACCTTGGCTGGGGCACAGCTCCTCGGGCCAAGTCCTCTGAAGGTGAAGACCGGGGAATCGATGGGACAGTTATCTTCCTCACTCTCACTCAACATACATGACTAGAGAGGGACAGACAAGCACAATAAACTCCACCTTTTAGGAGCGAGGCTGGGAGCAAGAAACAGGAAGCAGCAGGGCTGTGGCACAAACAAATGAGGGCATAGGGCTGTCTACCCTGTGCGGATGATAAAGGAGTGTGCTGTCTAGAAAGAACCTAAAAGCAAAAATATACCTGCCTAAATCCCAGAGCACTCTTAGTCACCCTGCACAGGCCAGTGAATACGTGTCAGTGATAAACACACCTCCCATAGAGGCACCTCTCCCTGCTCGTCCCCTTGGTATGCACGGCTAGCAGACCTGTGTCCACAGGGATTCTGAGATCCAGCGGGCATGCACCTCCAGTCCCTTCATCAGGTCCAGTCTATCTCTGTGCAGTCGTTCTTCAGGCGCTCCCACCTGATGTTGTTTTCTTTCCATCATAGGTGGTTCATCTCAATCGTTAAGATGCAAAGCTCTGTGATTTAGCCAATTGTGTGATCTTGACCAGACGACTTTATCTTTTTGAACCTCCAGGTCTTCATCTATAAAATGGGGATTTTTAAAATAGCACTTGCAATGAGACTTATGTGTTGTAAGGTTCTTGTAAGACTTAAATGCAATATTATTCATAAATAAGTCATTTTATATGCACATATTCATATGCATATAAAATGAGACATTTAAATATATTATATATAAAAATCTTAAATAGTGACTGGTGTATAATACATCCTCAATAGATGTGTACCATCATTATTTTGGGCTTTCCAGGTGATACTAACGGTATAAAGAACCCACTTGCCAATGCAGGAAATGTAAAAGACACCAGTTCGATCCCTGGATAGGGAAGATCCCCTGGAGGAGGGCATGGCAAATCACTCCAGTATTCTTGCCTGGAGAATTCCATGGGCAGGGGAGCCTGGGGAACCACGGTCCACAGGGTCACAAAGAGATACAACTGAAGCTACTTAGCATGCATGCATGTATCATTATCATTTTGTATTTGTCTGCTCTATAAAACATAAAATGAAGACTAGAATTATGTTAGGCCCAGCAAAGAACTGCATGCTGCTCAAATAATGTATGAAATATATATGTAAAGAGAGAGAGAAATTTTTTCCCGATGTGATCATTTATATAAGAAGACAATTTGAAATTGCTGGTAAATTTTTTTTGCGGCTGGGAAAAAATACTTTGAGAGGGGGAGCAAAATAATTCTGAAGATAAGAGCCAAATATAAACTTAAAATAAAACCGAAACATTGATTTAGATTATGTAGGGCACAAAATCAGTGTAAAAAGCTATAATTAAGTTTTCCAACAGATTTAAAACATGCCCAGGGCAGCATGAAGGATTTGTAATGGTCTCTTTTGTTATGAAAAGAGCACAGAATGTAAAATCAGATGTCCAGGTGCTCTGGCTCCTGGGAGGATGGGTCCAGTTATCCCCAACCGTTACCCAGAAGTGGCGGTGAAACCTTAAGTACTGGCTGCATGCCAAGACCAAAGTGACAGCCCATCAGAGTCATGCCCTACTTACACTTGCAGTGGTCACTGAAACATTGAAAGAAATTAAGGAAAGTTTAATCTTTGGGGAAGACTTGATATGACGATATACGGGAGAGAAACAACGGGTGCATTTGAGGTCAGGACCATTCTTTCTGTTCAGTTCAGTTCAGTTCAGTTCAGTCGCTCAGTTGTGTCCAACTCTTTGCGACCCAATGAATTGCAGCACGCCAGGCCTCCCTGTCCATCACCATCTCCCAGAGTTCACTCAGACTCACGTCCATCGAGTCGGTGATGCCATCCAGCCATCTCATCCTCTGTCGTCCCCTTTTCCTCCTGCCCCCAATCCCTCCCAGCATTAGAGTCTTTTCCAATGAGCCAACTCTTCGCATGAGGTGGCCAAAGTACTGGAGTTTCAGCTTTAGCATCATTCCTTTCAAAGAAATCCCAGGGCTGATCTCCTTCAGAATGGACTGGTTGGATCTCCTTGCAGTCCAAGGGACTCTCAAGAGTCTTCTCCAACACCACAGTTCAAAAGCATCAATTCTTCGGCGCTCAGCCTTCTTCACAGTCCAACTCTCACATCCATGCATGACCACTAGAACACCATACAAAACCATAGCTTTGACTAGATGGACCTTAGTTGGCAAAGTAATGTCTCTGCTTTTGAATATATTATCTAGGTTGGTCATAACTTTTCTTCCAAGGAGTAAGTGTCTTTTAATTTCATGGCTGCAGTCACCATCTGCAGTGATTTTGGAGTCCAAAAACATAAAGTCTGACACTGTTTCCACTGTTTCCCCATCTATTTCCCATGAAGTGATGGGACCGGGTGCCATGATCTTCATTTTCTGAATGTTGAGCTTTAAGCCAACTTTTTCACTCTCCTCTTTCACTTTCCTCAAGAGGCTTTTTAGCTCCTCTTCACTTTCTGCCATAAGGGTGGTGTTATCTGCATATCTGAGATTACTGATATTTCTCCCGGCAATCTTCATTCCAGCTTGTGTTTCTTCCAGTCCAGCGTTTCTCATGATGTACTCTGCATATAAATTAAATAAGCAGGGTGACAATATACAGCCTTGATGTCCTCCTTTTCCTATTTGGAACCAGTCTGTTGTTCCATGTCCTGTTCTAACTGTTGCTTCCTGACCTGCATACAGATTTCTCAAGAGGCAGATTAGGTGGTCTGGTATTCCCATCTCTCTCAGAATTGTCCACAGTTTATTGTGATTCACACAGTCAAAGGCTTTGGCATAGTCAATAAGGCAGAAATAGATGTTTTTCTGGAAGTCTCTTGCATTTTCGATGATCCAGCGGATGTTGGCAATTTGATCTCTTGTTCCTCTGCCTTTTCTAAAACCATCTTGTGAAGTCTTTTAAAACCATGCTGCTGCCCCCTCCTTGGAAACTGTCTTTTCATCACATTTGTTGAATCGTTTCTCCATTTAAGACAGTTCTATATCTCTGTATCTTTCCAAATTTTTAAGTCAGTTTGCAAAGGAGCAAGGTGTAAATCAGAGTAAAAATGAGCTTTTCTATACTATGAACAAAGGTAATGGAGGTGATGGAATTCCAGTTGAGCAATTTCAAATCTTAAAAGACGATGCTGTGAAAGTACCACACTCAATATGCCAGCAAATTTGGAAAACTCAGCAGTGGCCAGGGGACTGGAAAAGGTCAATTTTGATTCCAATCTCAAAGAAAAGCAATTCCAAAGAATTCTCAAACTACTGCACAATTGCACTCATCTCACACGAAGTAAAGTAATGCTCAAAATTCTCCAAGCCAGGTTTCAGCAATATGTGAACTGTGAACTTCCAGATGTTCACAGTTGTTTTAGAAAAGGCAGAGGAACAAGAGATCAAATTGCAAACATCCACTGGATAATCAAAAAAAGCAGGAGAGTTCCAGAAAAACATTTACTTCTGCTTTATTGACTATGAAAATTCTCTGACCGTGTGGACCACAACAAACTATGGAAAATTCTGAAAGAGATGGGAATACCAGATCACCTGACCAGCCTCTTGAGAAATCTGTGTGCAGGTCAGGAGGCAACAGTTAGAACTGGACATGGAACAGACTAGTTCCAAATAGGAAAAGGAGTACATCAAAGTTATATATTGTCACCCTGGTTATTTAACTTATATGCAGAGTACATCATGAGAAATGCTGGGCAGAAGGAAGCACAAGCTGGAATCAAGACTGCCAGGAGAAATATCAGTAATCTCAGATATGAAGATGACACCACCCTTATGGCAGAAAGTGAAGAGGAACTAAAGAGCCTCTTAATGAAAGTGAAAGAGGAGAGTGAAAAAGTTGGCTTAAAGCTCAACATTCAGAAAACGAAGATCATGGCATCTGGTCCCATCACTTTATGGGAAATAGAGGAGGAAACAGTGTCAGACTTTATGTTTTTGGGCTCCAAAATCACTGCAGATGGTGACTGCAGCCATGAAATTAAAAGACACTTACTCCTTGGAAGAAAAGTTATGACCAACCTAGATAGCATATTCAAAAGCAGAGACACTACTTTGCTAAGGTCCATCTAGTCGAGGCTATGGTTTTTTCAGTGGTTATGTATGGATGCAAGAGTTGGACTGTGAAGAAGGCTGAACGTCGAAGAATTGATGCTCTTGAACTGTGGTGTTGGAGAAGACTCTTGAGAGTCCCTTGGACTGCAAGGAGATCCAACCAGTCCATTCTGAAGGAGATCAGCCCTGGGATTTCTTTGAAAGGAATGATGCTAAAGCTGAAACTCCAGTACTTTGGCCACCTCATGCAAAGAGTTGACTCATTGGAAAAGACTCTAATGCTGGGAGGGATTGGGGGCAGGAGGAGAAGGGGACGACAGGATGAGATGGCTGGATGGCATCACTGACTCGATGGACATGAGTCTGGGTGAACTCCAGGAGTTGGTGATGAACAGGGAGGCCTGGCGTGCTGCGATTCATGGGGTCGCAAAGAGTCGGACATGGCTGAGAGACTGAACTGACTGACTGAACTGAACCTGTCTGACAGTTGTTGGTCACCCTTTGAGACATGAGGTCTTGCTTTTATGATTTAGTCCTTTGGTGCCTGCTGAATTACTCGTGTTATCTACAATGATTGTCATAGTTCTGTGATCTGAATTCCTTGCTTCTCTATCCCATCTGTTGACTTCATGATTATTGTTCAGTTGTGTCTGACTCTTTGCAACCTCTTGGACTGTATCCAGCCAAGTTTCCCTGTCCATGGGATTTCCCAGGTAAGAATACTAGAGTGGGTAGCCATTTCCTTCTCCAGGGGATCTTCCCAACCCAGGGAAGGTCCTGAGTCTCCTGCTCAGCAGGGATTCTTTACCCCTGAGCTACCTGGGAGACCCCATCAGCTGACTACTTCTGTCAGTTTCTGAGGCAAATCAATAGACTGTTGTTGTCCCTTGAGTACTTCTGTTGCTCTATCTAGATGTCCCTTTTTTCAGTCAAGACGATTGTCCTTGTAGTTCTTTGTCTTCATGCCACATCCCAATTTGGTCCATTCGAATTTGAATAGACTTTATATCTTAGCTATTCAACTTAAGATATGTGCAATTTCTGCTTTCATATTTTGTGCTTCTTAATGCCGTTGAGTGAAAAGCCATAGGGATAAGTCAGCAGCTTCATTTTTTGGTTTGCTTTCTAATTAAAATATTCCTATAGATTTGAGGCAAAAGAAATGCTGCATTTATTGACTGATCTGACTGAGTAAGCTATATTTCAAATGAAATAATTAAGTCTTTATACAACATTTAAAAAAATTTAGATTAATCAGTGATGCTTAATCAGGATAAAACAACAACAAAACCACAAGTATGGATAATTGAAGCCAAGAGATAGTCCACACACTCTACCTTTGGTTAAAAGCCTTAAAAAAAAATTAGCACCAATCATGCCAGAGTACCTAAGGCATAATCAAACGAGCTGATAGGATTTTTTCATCTTGTCTTCCCCATTATTTGATAAAAAGAATAATAAATACAAAATTCACCAACAGAAGGCAAGGAGAAGAAAAGATGTGCTCCTAGGTAAGTATTAAATTCATTCAAACTGCTGGATTTTATAGGATTTTTGACTTCATTGATCAGATACTGCAATGTCAGGATAAGGTTAAAGCCGGTACCCACACCAGTTTTACTGAAATTTTATAGAAATTGAAATCTATCACTCAACATTTTATTTTAGGTTACATTATGTTGTAAATATCCCTGGAGGAGGGCATGGCAACCCATTGCAGCATTCTTGCCCGGAGAATCTCCATGGACAGAGGAGTCTGGTGGGCTACACTCCATGGGATTGCAAAGAGTCGGACACGACTGAGCAACTAAACACACACACAGATAAGTAAGAGTTGAAGATTTCTTGTTTCTACCAGTGTTACCTGGGGTGGTTGATGGAGAAACTAACTCATTAACCAGACTCACTCATGAGAAGTGATGCAGGAACCTGCCCTGGAGCTTGATGCAGGGATAATTCTTTAGCTGTTGAAACAGGAAAGCCAGGAGTGATCCTCTGCTCCAATGGGTTCCACAGGTGAGTCCACCCTGTTAGACTGAGAGTGGTGTCTTCTTTGGACTGAAGATCTGAAGGCACATTCCTGAACAAGTAGGATAGACTGCGCTTTTCAAAGAGGTCAAAGCAGTATTCTAGTCACACAAGCTCTTCTTGAACCTTGTTGCATCCTATCAAGAGGCTGAGTCTATTTTCTCTCCCTTCGGATGGGCAGGCATGTAACTGCTCTGACCAACAGAGTACAGCAGAAGTGATGCTTTGTGTCTTATGATACAGCTTCAGTCTGGCTCTCCTTTTCTGTGACTCTCCTTTTCTGTGATACTTACTCTTCTGTGACCCAGATCTCTATTATGAGGAAGCCCAAGCTACATGAGGGTACCATACGAAGAAATTTTCAGGCAACAACCCCAGCTAATGTGTTTGGCTGAACTTTTGTAATACAGTTTCTGCCTCCAGCTTTGAGATTGCAACAGACTTCAGACATCCTAGAACAGAGATAATCCCTTCCTATTATGTCCTGCTGAATTCCTAACTCATGGAATCTGAGAGCATAAAATGTGGCGGTTTTGTGCATTGAGTTTTGGGATAATTTGTTTTGCAGCTTTAGAAACTGGAACAAGTCTCTGCTGACTGCTTCTTGAAGTAGTTTAATTAGTTTAGGCATATATCTCTGTGTTATTAATATATGTAATGTGAATATAGAAATGAAACAAACAAAAAAGCAAGCCATAATTTCTCTTCTCTCTTCTAATAGGAAAGCCAGCTATATTTTCAAAAGTTTAGCTAAGACTTCTGTGTTTTATGTCTCAATCTGAAAGTTCTCACCCATTCTGAAACTGATAAATTTAGTTTTATAAAGCCCCCCAATTTCTACAAGACAAATTCAAAAGGAAAATTATTAACTGAGGGTAAAAAACATGTGCAACTCACTTCATGTACGGTTAATGTCCTTGATTTATAATGTGTGATGCTCATTTGCTCAGTTGTGTTCGACTCTTTGCGACCCCATGAACTACCTGGGAAGACACTTTATAGTCTTCCTTCCTTCAAATTAGTAAGAAACAACAACCTGATAGAAAAATTTGGGACAAATATATACAGGAAACAGGGAAAAGGAAATTGAAATGTTTTTTCAATGTTAAAACGTCTTCGTGTCACTAATAATCAGAGAAATGCAAATTAAATTGAGATACTTGGATGTCTTTTCCCATATAAAATTGAAAAAGATCAAAAGTTCACTAACATGTTGGTAAGGGTGTGAGAAAACAGGCATTCTTATGCTTTCCAGTGCAGTTCAGATAAGATCAATTATCTGAACACACGCGCACACACATGCATGATATGTGTATGAGGTTGTTATTTGCTGTTACATGGTTTATAATGGCAAAACATTGAGAGCTACCAAAATACTCTGCAACTGAGTTTTGGATATATAAATTATGGTATATCTGTATGATGAAATGGTATATATTCAAGTTTAAAAGCAAATGAGAAAGTTCATTGTGTACTGACCAAGTGATAAACAAAATGTCAGAATAAAGTGAAAAAACAAGCTGCAAAACCTTGTTTGGTTTCCATAATACTGGTGTTAACTTTTAAAACATTATTTGCTTATAAATTTGCTTGTGTATTCATGAAATATCCTTGGGAGGGTATTTAACAATTGTTAGCATTGGTTGCCTCTGGAGAGGGGAGCTGAATAACCAGAGAGAAAGAAAAGGCAGAATTTTCACTGTTTTGCATTTTTGTAACTTTCGTAGCATATAAATATATGATATATTTCAAATAAATAAAATATTAAAAATTCTAATCCAACCCTATTATAATAAATTTCTTTATATGTTTTTATCCCTTGCCAGACCAGGAGCATCTAGGTTACTTCCCTACATGTCCAGTGCCTGCAGAGAGCAGGCATTTCTGCATTTTTGGAGGAATGCAAGATGGCCTCTGGTGAGCAGGATCGCATAGCCATAATCTACTGTGCTGAGGAATGTGGAGGACTTGATAGTGGAAGGCTTTGGAAAAGCTCTAGGGAAACCTGATGTTTACGCTGATCCTCCACTCAGAGAAAGTAAAGATACATACAGGATATGGATAAGATGAAGGGCTTTATGCACAAGAGGAAAAATGGCTTCTGGAAGACTGGAAAAGACTGAGGTGACTGTGCAGGCTTGCAAGAAGGGGAGAGAAGGACTTCCCTGTCAGTCCGGGGTTAAGACTTTGTCTTCCAAAGTAGGGGGTGCAGGTTCAATCCCTGGTTGGGGAGCTAAGATCCCTCATGCATTGAGGCCAAAAAACCAAAAATGTGAAACAGAAATAATATTGTAATAAGTTCAATAAAGACTTTAACAATTGTCCACATCAAGAAAAAAAAAAAAAGTAAGGAGAGAAAGTGTGCAGTTGAGAGGGAAGATCAAGACAATCTTCATTTTGTGCCTCAACGGGCATCATCCGTGGTTTATCTGGTCAGTGCAAAGGCCCTGGCTGTCAAAGTGAAACCTGGCGCACTGGAAACGACTGATGACTAATGGCATCAGGTGGCTGTTCCCTGCTCTAATTCTTCAGCACTTCACTAACCACCCTATGTGGCTCCCATGACAGATGCTTGCTGCTTGGTGCAGGGAAACATAACTAAAAGAAACAATTTTTAATGCTATAGTACAGACTTTAAAGTCCTTCTGTCTGCCTCTGAAGATAAAAAAATAGATGAAGTCATCTGATATTTCTAAAAAGATGAATTAGCTTTGTGTTTACATTTTATATCTGTCTGTGTACACACAAATTAGCAGTTATAATACTAACATCTGTTGTTTATATAATGCAGACAATCTCCCGCCTTGTGGTTGTCACCCAGAAGTTCATTTGTGGGTTTGTTATTTTCCCATAGAAATAATGCTGTAAACGATATCCAGATCATCAGGCCAGTCTGCAGAAATTGACTCAAGCAACATCTTTCTGATTTTTTATAAGGCGAAAAATCTTCTAACTCTGTATCAATATTATGCACCCCTTTGCATGTGTGTCTGAGAAAATACATCGCAACAACAGGAACCTATTTCTTTTTGTATTGCACCAGAGAGGTAAAATTACCGCCTTCTCATCATCAGCAAGTTATTTGTTTCCACCTTTTTATTGTGTACAGGTTCTAGCAGGCACTAGCAGATAAATGATAAAGGACAGCCTCCCATGGCTTTGAAACCAGAAAGTCTTGAGTCCAAATTCAAACCCTTGTCACTGAATTGTGATGTCTCTGATAAGTTAACTGCTTTTTACCTCAGGTGTTTTATCTGTAGAATAGGGATAAATCTGCCTATTTTTCTGATCTTTGTGAGCATGAGATATCATGTTATACACACAGGTAAAGCCAGAACATAGAGTGTTAAGATGTGCGCACCCTAGTCGTGCTGCCTGGGTTCATAAATTTGACCTATTTGGTTCTATATGGTTGGCCTTGGGCTAGTAATTGATTTAGTGGCTTTCAAACTGTGCTGTATTTTAGAATCATCTAGGAAGATTAAAATAAAGTTTTATGGATAATCCTAATCCGCTAGCACTTAAATAAAAAATTCTTTGAGTACCACTTAGAGATCAGTACTTTTAACCCCTCTTTCCTCAGGCAATTTCAATATGCAGCCAAGTTTAGCTTCTGTTCGTCATCTGTACAATGGGGGAATTTATAGTCTTCATCTCTCAGTGGAATTAGAGAATTGAAAAAAAAAATCTTGGTGAAACATTCAGCACAATGCCTGACTCCTATTAAATATTTGATACAGCTTTTGTCTTACTCTATAAAGTGATTGTGACAGTGAAATTGACCAACACATCTGTGCTTTTCAGAAAATTGATTGTTTCCTGTTGCAGTTCTCTCTTGCCCTCTGCCTTCTCTATGTCCTGAGTCATCTGTCATAGTTTTCCTGTTTAATAAAATTGTAGTGTGTGGGCAAAGGATGAACAACTAGAGTCCAAAACTAGATTTACCGCTAAATAGCCTTGTAGTATTGGGTAATGTTTTAAATCTGCCTGCACCAGTTTTCTCTGCATTTCCCATAGAAACTAGCCCTTTTGCATACTTGAAAGGAAAGGCTGGCATCGCCAGGCTCAGGGAGACAGAATAGAGTATCTTGGACCCCATGCCACTCCTGGTCTTTCCTGACAATAATTGCTGTTTTTCTCTGGAAGTGAGGATGGGGAGAAGATAGGAAAATGTGCTTCATTATAGTAAACCAAATTGGCTAAGACAGAAATTAGTACTGAGAAACAAGATGCTATTACAGATACCTAAAAATGTGAAAGCAGTTTTAGAACTGGGTAATGGGTAGAGGCTAGAGAGTTTTGAAGTTTATGCTAAAAACCAAGATTGATGTGAAGGAAATTTTAAAAACAATTCTGGTGAGAGCTCAGAAAGGAGAGGGGAGCCGTAGTGGGAACCTGTCTTCTTAGAGAAAATACCAAGTCTTGAATGTTGATGGAAAAATACAGGAACAGTAAAGGCCATTCTGTTGAGGTCTCAGATGGAAATAAGAAATGTGTTCTGTGGTGTCTCAGATGGTAAAGAGTCAGGTTGCAATGCAGGAGACCTGGGTTCGATCCGTGGGTAAGGAAGATCCCCGGCAGAAGGCAATGGCTACCCACTCCAGTATTCTGGCCTGGAGAGTTCCATGGACAGAGGAGCTCAGTCCATGGGGTCACAAAAAGCTGGACACAATGGAGTGACTAACACATTTGGAAACTGGAGGAAAGGTGATCCTTGTTTCAAAGTGGCAAAGAACATGGCTAAGTCGTATTCTTGTTCTAGCGTTCTGTGGAAGGTAGAATTTGAGAGTTGCTGCTGCTGCTGCTAAGTCGCTTCAGTTGTGTCCGACTCTGTGCGACCCCATAGACAGCAGCCCACCAGGCTCCACCATCCCTGGGATTCTCCAGGCAAGAATACTGGAGTGGGTGCCATTTCCTTCTCCAATGCATGAAAGTGAAAAGTGAAAGTGAAGTCACTCAGTTGTGTCCGACTCTTAGTGACCCCGTGGACTGCAGCCCACCAGGCTTCTCCATGGGATTTTCCAGGCAAGAGTACTGGAGTGGGGTGCCACTGCCTTCTCCGAGAATTTGAGAGTAATGAAACTGAATACTTAGCCAAGGAGACTTCTAAGCAAAGCGTTGAAGGAGTGACTTGATTCTTTGCGGCTGCTGATAGAAAAATGTGAGCGGATAGAAATAAATTGAAGAAGGAATTGTTGAACAAAAAGGAATCAAAACTTAAAGATTTGGAAAAATTTCAGCCTATCCATACCGACAAAAAATAAAAACAAAACAACAGCAACAAAGAAGCGAGAGAGAACTTGTTTGGAAGAGCACAGGAAGGGTGTGGCCATGCTACCATTTAACAAGGAGGCTAGTGCAGATGTGAGCCACAGGGCTGATCAGCCCTCTAAACAGAAGCCAAGAGCCCTGCCCTTGTGGGGAAGAAGGTGGGACTACCGGACCCAGTGAGACTGGAGGGAAGAAGTAAAGCCTAAAAGGGTTATTCTGGAGTTTAAGATCTCAGGGAGTTTGTTTTATTAGATTTTGAATTTGTTTGGGACCACCATCAAGACCATCCCTTCCTGTTTCTTATTTCTTCCTTTCAGAATGGAAATATTTATCTTATGCCTTTCTCACAATTGTATTTTGAAGAAATACAAGTGTTTGGTTTTACTGGCTCACAACTGGAGAGGAATTTTACCTCAGGGTGGATTGTCTCTCAAGTCTCAGCCATATCTAGATATATTTGAGATATTTTGGTGGGACTTTGGATTTTAGACTTTAGAATCAATGATGGAGTGAGTAAATGTTTTGGAGGTGTTCCAATAGAATGAATATATTTTACCAGTGATAAAGGCATGGATTTAGAGGGACCAGGGATGGAATATCATAGAATGAATGCTTGTATCTCCCCCAATTCATATGTTGATATCTTAACCCTGAGTATGATAATATTGACATGGAATGACAGACTGGTTCAAAATTGGGAAAGGAGTTCATCAAGTTTGTATTTTACCATCCTGCTTATCTAACTTATATGCAGAGTACATCCTGAGAAATGCCAAGCTGGATGAAGCACAAGCTGGAATCAAGATTGCTGGGAGAAATATCAACAACCTTAGATCTACAGATGATACCACTCTAATGGCAGAAAGTGAAGAGGAACTAAAGAGCCCCTTGATGAAGGTGAAAGAGGAGAGTGAAAAAGCTGGCTTAAAATTCAATATTAAAAAATTAATATTGTGGCATCTGATCCTATCACTTCATGGCAAATAGAAGGGAAAATGTTGAAAACAGTGATGGATCTTATTTTCTGGGCTCCAAAATCACTGCAGACAGTGAGTGGAGCTATGAAATTAAAAGATGCTGGCTCTTTGGAAGAAAAGTTATGACAAACCTAGACAGCACATTCAAAAGCAGAGACATCACTTTGCCCACAAAGGCGTGTGTAGTCAAAGCTATAGTTTTTCCAGTAGTCATGTACTGATGTGAGAGTCAGACCATAAAGAAGGCTGAAGACTGAAGAACGATGCTTTTAAACTGTGGTTCTG
The DNA here is from genome assembly GCF_042477335.2 of Ovis canadensis. NCBI lineage: Eukaryota > Metazoa > Chordata > Mammalia > Artiodactyla > Bovidae > Ovis > Ovis canadensis. The sequence goes on from NC_091250.1 coordinate 78,407,929, forward strand.
GAGAAGACTCTTGAGAGTCCTTTGGACAGCAAAGAGATCAAACCAATCAATTCTAAAGGAAATTAGCCCTGAATATTCATTGGAAGACTGATGCTGAAGCTGAAGCTCCAATCATTTGGCCACCTGATGCGAAGAGCTGACTTATTTTAAAAGACCCTTCTGATGCTGTAAAAGATTGAGGGCAAAAGGAGAAGGGAGCGGCAGAGAGTGAGATGATTAGATGGCATCACTGACTCAAAGGACATGAGTTTGAGCAGATTTTGAGAGAGAGTGAAGGTACTCAATGCCTGGCATGCTGCAGCTCATGGGGTTGCAAAGAGTCGGACATGACTTAGTGACTGAACAAGAGCAGCATGATAATATAAGGGAGTAAGGTCTTTGGGAGGGAATTAGGTCACAAGAATGTAGCCTTCATTAATGGAATTAGTGCCCTTGTGAGAGATGTGGGCATTTTCCCTTTCTTTCTTTCTCCCACTCATGTGAGGATTATCGGGAGAAGACTGGCATTTTTGAACCTGGAAGTAGATCTTCAGGAAACATTAAGTGTGCTGGTGACTTGACCTTCAACTTCTCAACCTCCAGACATTGAGAAGTAGATTTCTGTTTATAAGTTACCCAGTCTTATTGTACTATAAAATATCATTCACAGTTTATGGCAAGACAATAAAAATTCTCTGCGTTTTGACTGAGCCACCTCTCTCCCCCACTATGTATTGTGTGTCTGCAGCATACATTGACCATACCTCTCTCATCCGCAGGAAAACCTGCTCAACCATAAACAGCAACACTCTCCTAGCATCAACAAGGCAACTCCTTTAAAGATAGCATTCCTTCTTGATCTTGTAATGGATCTCATGACCCACCAGAATAAAGCTTATATCTGGATTATGTAAATTGTCATCTGACGTAGAGCCCTCTGTCTCAAAAAACCTTATATAACTGTGCCTTGATTTCTAACTGACAGAACAGTTCTCAGAGCTTCTGAGATGTTCTTCCTGGCTTCTAATCCTCAAATTTGGCTAGAATAAAATTTTCTATTTCTGTTTGGATCGACTAATTAAATTTTCATCAACACTACTTTTTTATAGCAACCAAAACTGATGAAGACAACCTTTAATCTCTTTCTTAAATATTTTTAATCAGACACCTTCCCCAGCCTTTTTTTTTTTTTTTTCAACATCCATTCTACTATAAAGTATTTCTACGCAAGAAAAATCACCAAGACAGTCTTCTGAAGAGGTTTTTCCCTTAGGGCATGTTTGGAATAAAACTTTGACATGTGTTCATAACCCATTTGTCTGAGAAGTTGCTTTAGCATATTCTTTATCACTGTAACCAGGTGGTTCCACCAGCAGCCAACTTTTCCCATTCCACAAGATTGACAGCAAAGTCAGAGAGTCAACATGGATCAGCATTTAATTTGGGAGAGGTTTAATGGGGTTTTCCAAGTCATGTGCTTTCCAGTTAATTAACTTCACTGAAGCCCGATTTATTAGACAGACGTTACTGAGAATTAAATGTTTTCTTCTCAGGCTTCAGCTACAAGAGGGGCACTGACTTCTGCCACAAAACCCCTCAGTTATTAATAATTACCAAAGACACAATCATCCCTTCATGAATATTTCCCCTGACACTTTCATTTAGAATCTAAGCATAGGCAAAAGGTGAGGAAATTAAATGTGCTGAAGGGTAGGAAATAGGAAGCCAAAAGCTCAAAGATGTTGACTAGTTCATAGACACTCGAAGACCAGTAACTATTTTGCCTCCCCATCCCATTATTGCTTCCGTTCCTCCTTCATTCAACAAATATTTTGATTCAGAACATATGCTTGTTGATGGGTAAGGCATTCTAATGCAGTAATGACTAAGGTGGGTCTGGCCCCTGTCTCCATGTAGCATTCTGCCTGGTGGGAAGACACATTTAACAGAGTAATTACAGTTACAAAAGGAGCATATAACTGCAGGAATCCAACCTGATCTGGGATTTTACATCAGATCTGTCTGAGAAAGTGATCTTTAAGCAGATTCACGATGACTGAGCAGGAGATAAGTGGATGGCATGTAAAGAGTAAAGCATTCCTTCCGTGCAGAAGCTCCGAAAGGCAGTTCTCAAATGGTACAGTCAAGGAGAGAGAAAGCAAATTATAGAGCCGTGGAACAGCAATGAACCACCTTGTTTCCTATTTTTTATCTTGAAAAGATAGTCTCCCAGATATATGTTTTCTGTACATGACCTGCTTTGAAATTCTGAACTAAAGAGTAGGTGCCTGAAATTCCACCCCTAAATTTTAGTCCTTTCAATGATAGCATTGTTCCCTGAAACAGTATTAAAATACACTATCTTCAGACAGGAAGATGTTTTTATTTTTTGGAACAATACATGGCTTGAAGTATCTTAGTTCCTCAACCAGGGATTCAACTCTAACCCTGGACCATCAGGGAATTCCCAGAAATATCTTAGGCTATAATTTACTACACTGGGAAGAGAAAATTATATCTAAACTGAACATCACTCATGCTCATACTCAGAGGCTCAGTTGTGCCTGACTCTTTGTCTGTAGTCTACCAGGTTTCTCTGTACATGGGATTTCCCAGAATAGAATACTTCAGTGGGTAGCCATTCCTCCTCCAGGGTATCTTCCAAACCCAGGGACTGAACTCAAGTCTTTCATGTCCAGCACTGCAAGCAGTTCTTTACCATCTGCGCCATCATACTCAGGTTGAAGAAGAAGGACTAGCTCAGAAAACCTCCAGTGAATGGCTGTTTTCAAGGGTTAAACTGTATGGGATTTGGTGAAGTAGTTCAGTTTAGTCGTTCAGTCACGTCTGACTTTTTGTGACCCCATGGACTGCAGCACGCCAGGCCTCCCTGTCCATCACCAACACCCAGAGCTTGCTCAAACTCATGTCCATCAACTTGGTGATGCCATCCAACCATCTCATCCTCTGTCACCTCCTTGTCCTCCTGCCTTCAATCTTTCCCAGCAACAAGGTCTTTTCCAATGAGTCACTTCTTTGCATCAGGTGACCAAAGTTTTGGAGTTTCAGCTTCAGCATCAGTCCTTCCATTAAGTATTCAGGACTGACTTCCTTTAAGATTGAATGGTTTGATCTCCTTGCAGTCCAAGGGACTCTCAAAAGTCATCTCCAACACCACAGTTCAAAAGAGCCAATTCTTCACCGCTCAGCTTTCTTTATGGTCCAACTCTCACATCCATACATGACTACTGGAAAAGCCATAACTTTGACTAGATGGACCTTTGTTGGCAAAGTAATGTCTCTGCTTTTTAATATGCTGTCTAGTTTGATCATAGCTTTTCTTCCAAGGAGCAAGCATCTTTTAATTTCATGGCTGCAATCACCATCTGCAGTGATTCTGGGGCCTCAAAAAATAAAGTCTCGCACTGTTTGCATTGTTTCCCCATCTATTTGCCATGAAGTGATGGGACTTTATGCCATGATCTTAGTTTTTGCAAAGATGAGGTTTAAGCCAACTTTTTCACTCTCCTCTTTCACTTTCATCAAGAAACTTCAATTCTTCTTTGCTGGTGAAGTAAGAATTACTAAAATTGTTTGCTTTTGTTTCAGAAATGCTTTAAGATACCAAAAAATGCATAAAATATTAAAATAATTCTTAGTTACCTACCACTATTCAGAATTGATAATCATCAATATGTTGTCATAGTTGACATTTTTTAATGAAAAATATTATGTGTTACAAAGTTGAAGCTGGTTCAGATTTATAGTTAAGGAAGTACAGTGAGCTAAGGATCAAAGAGTTAAGGTTGAGTAAATCAAGTTGGAAGGTAGAGTTTCAGCACTGGGGAGACAAAATGTCAGTGTGAGGTAAAGAAGAGAAATGATTACAGGAAGTAAAGTGAATGCAAGTGAGCTAGATTGGCAGTCACAAACTCAAACGCTTTCAGAAGCCAGAAAGGCTAATAGATAAGTGAAGTCGGCCAGATGCAAGCTGATGGGGAGGGTGACAGTGATGGCAAACTGTAGACCAGTTGTCCCTAAAGAGGAGATGAGGAGGAGGAGAGACAGGAGGAGGAGGAGAAGGAAGTGGAGGGGGAGGAAAGGGAGGGGGAGGAGAAAAAGGAGAAAGTGGATGAGGTTGAGGGGTGAGTAGAGGAAGAAGAGAAGGAGGAGGGGAAGGAATAGGAAATTAAATGTGCAGAGTGGTAGGAAATAGAAACCCAAAACTTAAAGATATTAACTGGTTTTATTTCCATAATAAATATTAGGAAATTAAAGATATTTCCATAGACACTCTGGAAACCAGTAATTATTGGTAGTTTTCTGAATATTGAGTTTTAAGCCAACTTTTTCACTCTCCTCTTTCACTTTCATCAAGAGACTTCAGTTCTTCTTTGCTGGTGAAGTAAGAATTACTAAAATGGTTTGCTTTTATTTGAGAAATGCTTTAAGATACCAAACATGCATAAAATATTAAAATGAATATTACCTACCACTACCCAGAATTGATAATCATCAATATGTTGTCATAGTTGACTTTTTTTTAATGAACAATATTAAATATTCTTTACCACTGCAAAGAATGGTAAAGAATCTGCCTGCAATGAAGAAGACCTGGGTTCAATCCCTGGGTCAGGAAAATCTCCTGGAGAAGGGAATGGCAACTCCAGTATTCTTGCCTGGAGAATTCTGTAGCCTGGTGGGCTACAGTCCATGGGGTTGCAAAGAGTCAGACACGACTGAGCGACTAACACTTTCACTTCCCACCACATTATTGCTTTCTTCCCTCCTTCATTCAACAAATATTTGTTAAATACATATCATACACTTGACGATGGACAATGCACTACAATGCAACAATGACTGCAGTGGATGTGATCCACCTTAAGAAGATGGCAAGGAGGAGGAGGAGGAGTCAGTGAAGGCTGATGCAATTTAATACTTGATGTCCTGTTAGGCATCTCTGAATAAGATGAGAATAAGTGGTAAGGAAAAAGGTGGGGAGGGGTAAGAGAAGCTGTCTGCCTGGCAAGATGCTACATTCAAGGTGCATTCATGGCCAAGGCTGAGACTCTTTGTAGCCTTATCTGTACTTAAAGTTTAGAAACCATGAGAAAAATTTAAGCTAATATCAGGCAATGGCATTTTGGTAAGTGTGAATCATTCAGGTCACTGACCAGTGCTACTTCAGCCTGCTGAGAAACGAGCCTTCCAGGAATGAGCCAACAGCACCTTTAAACTTTGAAAGCCAAGAAAGAGGTTCAGAGTTCAGAATATCACCAAAGAAGGGAAACTTTAACAGTTTCTCATTGAGAGCATTCAGCATAACCAGCAGGGTTGGCCTGCACTTGGAAGGATATACTTTTCAGGAAGGGTCTGAAGGGAGAGAGGGAGAGGAGAAGAGAAAGAATAAGCTAAAACAAAGGGGAAAGGGTCCCCAGGCAAAGTTCCTCTCTTTAATGAAACCTAATATTAGGGACTTCTCAAAGAAAGAGCACTAGACATTTTGTCAAAGTGAGTGGTCTGATATGTGGACCCTGTTACTACCTTGATGTGTGACTACCTTGGTGTGTATTCTTGGGCTAGTTATTAAACTTTCTAAGCCTAAGTCTTCTTATGCCTAAAATGGCATAATAAAACCTCTCATGAACTTACCATGAAAATTCATTAAGATCATGCATATGAAATGGCTTTCTAAGCCTTGTGTGTGTGTACAAGTCACTCAGTCATGTCCCACTCTTTGTGACCCCCTGGATTGCAGCCTGTTGGGCTTCTCTATACATGGAATTCTCTAGGCAAGAATACTGGAGTGGGTTGCCATTTCCTTCTCCAGGGGATCTTCCCGACCCAGGGATCAAACCCAGGTCTTCTGAGTTGCGGGCAGATTCTTTCCTGTCTGAGTTACCAAGTACTATAAAAGATGTGGTATCATAATACTCTACTTTATGTAAGCATCATCTCAACACATCTGGTCTTGAGGACTGGGTACATAAGCTATGCAGGCAGAGAGGACTCTGATTTTTGTTAGCAGATCCTGATGTATCACTTTCTTGGTATGTAAGGAGCACTTTCAGTGTTGTCTTTCCAAGGACATCTTTCATAACCAAGGCAAAAAATGTATACGATCACCATAAGGCCACATATTCACACCGCCTGTGGTTTAGACTTTAAAAATTGAATGTTGGGATTAATGGAGACTCTGCTAGGGGCCTGTGTTGATCATAAATTTTTCTTCAACATTTGCAATTACATTAAATTCCAGAAGAACTCAAATATTTAGTATAAAAAATCGCCCATGCTGTTAGAGTAGCATTCAAACTGAAGTATAGCAGTTGTGATTTTTTTCCTCTAGAATTAAATTGTCTGCCTGCTCTGTCATCTGGGTGTTTCTGCATTATGCTTCATTCTCATCATAATCATTTGTGCCAACCTAAAATATCTTTTTCCCCACCTGTCAGGGAGCATAAATCTCTACATTGTAGATTTATTCCTCAGGAATCTTCAGCTATAATATAAACTTTTTTTTCAAATGGAGAGTAATATATCAAGGACCCATAAACTGTGACAACTTTGATGTGAATTTGTTCATTATGTGCATTAAATTATTTGATAGTTGACTGTGTATTGTAGGGTCAATAGTTGGATGACTTTTCCCTCTTCTAGATGCCACACCATAAGTATCTTTAAAATTTCTCAGAATCTTTCCATCCTTTTTGCTCATATGTTCTTCCTTCTGTGCACTATTTCTCTAGCAAAGCTCCTAGTCTGGAGTATAGTGTTTTCAAACTTTAGCATGGTTAAGAATTTTCTTGAGGTACTTGCTAATATATGCATAATCCTAGTCTCCACTTTCAGAAATTCTGATTCACTGAGTATGAGCCTGGGCTCTGGGAATTTGCATTGACACAAGGTTCCCAGGTGATTCAGAGGCCAGTGGTTCAGAGATCATATCCCAAGAAACATTTTCATTGATTACCTGATCTAAAGGAGCACTTCCTCTTGCTGGAATTATCTCTATTAGATCACAATGTTTATCTCTCACAGAGTGTTCATGAGGCTTCCTTTCTCCCTTTATCTCTGGCTCCTAGCCTGGAACCTGGCTTATAATGATGCTAAGTATTTTATGAATATATTTTATGAATGAGAATTTTATAATTGAATAAGTGGTTCCAGGCACTGGTACTCCTGGTCTTGATACACCCTTCTCACTGTTTTCAAAGTTGATCTTCATGAAGACAATTTTGATATTATTGTTTTTTCCCTTAAAACTTCTATTACTGGGACTTCCATGGTGGTTCAGTGACTAAGACCCCATGGTTTCAGTACAGGGGCCCTGGGTTCCTTCCCTGTCAGGGAACTAGATTCCACGTGCTGCAACTAAGAATCTGTATCCTGCAACTAAAGATCCGGCATGCCGCAAGGAAAATCAAGGATCCTGCATGCCGCAGCCCAAACCTGACACAGGTAAACAAATAAATATTTTAAACCAACAAAAACAGTTTCTGTGGTCTCTGGACCACTTACAGGAGACAGTAAGACAGTCAGTAAGTAACTGACTGTTCTAAGACAGTTCTAAATGTCTTAGAACTACATAAAATAACTTTTACAATCTTATAACCTAATTTAGGACTGCTATCCCCAGCATTCCCAATAGGGCTTCCCAGGTGGTGCAGTGTTAAATAATTTGCCTGCCAGCTCAGAAGACACAGGTTCGATCCCTGGGCTGGGAAGATCCCCTGGACAAGGAAATGGCACCTGCTCCAGTATTCTTGCTTGGGAAATCCCATGGACAGCAGAGCTGGGTGGGCTACAGTCCACAGGGTCGCAGAGTCAGATATGACTGAGCACATGTCCCCTTTAGCTGTATAATTCAGCAGAAATTCCCATCTGTTAATTCACATGTCCATGCTTCTGCTCATGGTATCATTGTCTTGCCTGTAATGCTTTTTTCTCTCTCTCTCCTTTTTTTTTTTTTTTTTCCGCTTTCTCCAAACCCCTGTTCGAATTCTTGTTCTTCTAAATTTTGGATAAAATATCACTTTCTCTATGAAGTCTGCCTTATTTCTTTTGGAGGGGGAGAGAGAGAGAGAGAGAGAGAGAGAGAGAGAGAGAGAGAGAGAGAGAGAGTTATTTATTTATTTATATTTTTGGTTCCACTTCACTCTCTCCTTGCCATTATTAAGGCTTGTCCTGTCTTGTTGTGTGGGTATCTCTCATCTTTGTATCCCAAGAGTTTAGGATAATTTCTCTCATTTAATTATCATCCTTTAAGATGAATCTATAAAACATACTTTTTTCCATAACTGAGAATGATGTTTAGAAAACTCATGTACCTTGAGTCTCAGATATCAAGCCTCCTCATTACTCTTGGAACCAAAAAGAAAGAGGAAGGGGAGCACACTGGAATACCCCAAAGCCTCTGACCAAAAGTCGTTCTTTTTCCATATTTCACAGAATGTCTGAAACTTTCAGCATTCAGTATTTTGTTTGTAATGGACTTCAACGTATTTTATCAGTAAGCATGCTACTGGGAGTCTTGATCTATTATTTGACTAGTTGAGGACTGAGAAAGTAAAGTTTGAGTGGAGAAGGGAAGTTAAACAAATAAATATTTCATTTATATACTAAATAAATAGTACTAAAATGGCAGATCCAGCTTAATTAAGGGGACTAGATGCGGGGACTAGATTTTTAAGGGTGTCAGCAGATTTCCAGTAGTAACTTTATCACATATTATTCATTATAATCCATTCAACCATCCACTCATCCATTTGCTTATTCATTTTTTCCATTCTTTATCTAGTTGTCCACGAGGCTACGAGGAGACTCAACAGAAGATGGTGATAAATATATCAAAATACAGATGTGCTCCAGAAGTAGAGGCATCAAATACCTCTGCTGGTAAGGCATAAGGAATTTGTATAACAGAATTTTTTACATCCAAGTTTCTAATAAGACACAATTATATGGTAAATATGAAATTTCATAGTTAGATTTAAGATCACAAAAGACATTATTTATAACAGCAATAGGGAGGAATTTGTCCCATGATCAATTCACTTATTTGTTTGGAGAGTGGAGAATAAACATTTTTCTACTAGCTTCTTGAGGGAGTTTTTGCATATTGTTCTTTTTCTTTCCTTTAAGCTTAGTGATGAGAGTTTCCCTGGACCACTTAGAGATACTGAAATGTGTTCCCTATCTGGGGAACAAAAATGTCTGATGTCTGATTTTTCATTGAGGAACAAAAAATGACCCAAGGCAGCAGAATAGAGATTACCATGTTATTCATGGATTTGTATGGGCGAAGCGAGAAAGCTAGTTCAAGGCTGTTTAATTCTGTCCCAAGAGGTCTTCTGCTTAAGGGCAAGTGAATCTCAAGAGTGATGTCTCCGTGAGAAGAAGCAGAGTTTGAGGGGTGATGCCTATATCATTTAAAGCAAAACACACATTTCTCATGTTAAGGAGCTGAACTAGAATTTTGTTAACATGTGGGAATTTCCCAGAATTTCACGGAGGTGTCCGAGAAAGCGTGAGCCTTATGCATCTGTAATCTAGAGCACCCCAATTCACAGAGTAATGACATTCTTTATGAAAATGTGTCCTTTCCTCAATCTTTAACATGAGAGGATAAAAACTAACTTAAGCAAGCTGGAAAGAAAATAAAAGTAGGCATGGATAAAAAGAAAACTGAATGCATACTTATTCCTGCACTAGAAGCTTCTATTTTCTAAAGAAAAGAGAGGAAAAAAGGAGAGGAAAAGATTTCTGAATTAAATATAGGGCTTGAAGACTTCTTAGGATTGAGCGTACTAATTACAATCTGAGTCAGTTTATGAGTTAAAGGGAACTATGAGTCTGAAAGTAATCCCAGGGTGTATGGAGGTCAACTGGAAATGTTCACCTTAGGGTGGGGGAAATATCAATGAATAAAATTTAAAGTGGTAGTGAGAGATCAAATAACTAAGTAAACAAATTAAAAAAAGAAGTAACTAAAGAGAGAAATCAGTAAATACATAATGCTTTGATTCTGTCATGAATTTTTCTTATGTAACATCAATTGTATAAGAACCAAGAAGATGTCCAGATATCTGTCCAAGGGAATTATCCTCCTCACCTTGAAGGAGAGGGGAATGTTACTCAATGAAGAGTAAATCCTCATAACCTCTGTGGTCCAGGTCTCAGGTAGAGTTGATCAGGGTTGAGTTGCCACAGTGAAGACAGCAGACTGTGAAAATCTGAACCTTGAATGGGAAGAGCTCTGCCCCTTTATCCATTTGGTTCAGAGAGTTCTGGCATCAGTCCTGGAAAGGACTGAGATTTGTCTGTGGAGAAATGGGAAGTCTGGGAGTAAAGATTGGCATACAGATATTAGCACTGAAGAATGATTTTTAAAGAAGTCCTACACTTAGCTGTCTGATTTTCCTCTCTATGAGCACAAAACGCTCACTGAGCTTTTGCCTGCTTTACTTTTAAATAGGAACAGAAATCCATGAATCATGCAAGAAAATCTCTATCATGAAAGATGAAGATTAGAGTGAATAGGAGGCAACAGTGACAGAGCATGGGGAAAACAGAAAGAAGAAAGAAACATAAGTAATACTTTTAGAAAAGTAAAAGAAGCTATTACAGAAATGAAACAAGAAAAGACAATTGCAATAAAGAATCAAAAAGCAAGAAAAAGATCTTGCATACAATTGTGAAAACATTTATTCTTAGTCAAAATAACTTTTCTGTCTTGCCCTACTTTGTTTTTCTTATTTTTTTTTTTCTGTTCTGATAACTGCATAGACTACATCTTAGGTAATCAATTCTGCCATGGTTTTCTTTGCTTCTTTAGGACAGTGAGTTATTTACATTCTGCTCCCTCAGCTGTCTGGTTCAATTTCCTTAGAGGGGACCTCAGTTTGCAATGAATCTCCTACTAAGTAAAAAAAAAAATAAAAAAAGGAGTGAGATGGTTTGGAAGTTTCTATATTTATCTCCCACCTCTCACATCCTGTGGTAGCACTGACAACAGTATGCATCCACCTTTCTCTGGGATATACTTACTTTAACTTGTGATGCTGCTAAGCTGTTACCACTTTCTGCTTAGGCTTCCCAAAGATTTAATACCTTGAAAAAATTTAAGGTAGTGCAACTCATAAATATTCTTATTTTACTGTGGGTTTCCCCATTAAATTATAGAAAGAAAATGTAAAACACATTTTGCAGCTAGTATCTATTTATAGTTTTCAATTCAACAATTGGAAGCACTTACCATTATAACTTGTTCTTTAGTTGCTAAATTGTCTCTGATTCTTTTGCGACCCCATGGACTATAGCCCACCAGGCTCCTCTGTCCGTGAGAGTTCCCAGGCAAGAACACTGGACTGGGTAGCCACTTCTTCATATCTTCCCAACCCAGGGATTGAGGCTGTGTCTCCTGCATTGGCAGGTGGATTCCTTACCACTGAGCCACCAGGGAAGTCCCACCAATGTGTCTAGTACTATTGTAAAACTATGATACATTCAAAAATATGTAAAACATAGTTCCTGACTTAGTGAATTTCCTTGGGAGACCAAAAATACAGACATTGAAGGAATATAAGATGCTTTTTTTTTTTTTTTTTTTTTTAGTTAAGTATCTAAACGTGTGGTACAGACCATGGATGACTTCGGAAGCCAGAGACAAATGTCTGTTTCTACAAAAGAATAATAGCTGTGCCCCTGTTACAAAATGATATTGATTCTAGCTGGCAGTAAAGCTCACAGATTGAGAGTCAGCCAGTAGCTGAACTCATGCAGAGAACCATATGTCAAAACTAGACCTTTGTGAATAATGCAGTCTGTCCACAGTAAAGCCTTTGTCGTGGACAAATATTTTAAAGGTAATTCCAGGGTTCAAAAGGCATCTTAACTCTTAGTGGACATGAACAAAAGGTAGACAAGAATAAATTTTGAGAGTCCAAAATTATTGTTTCATCCAACTGTCATGCAAACTATAATTGGAAACCTCAGGTTTCCACAAAATAAGATGACAAATCTTCCTACATGACAGGATTGCTTTAGTGTTCTCCCTACTCCGCTCTACTCCCCAGTGGTATGTATTTTGATATTAAGAATGATTCTTAGGATAATAAAGGGACCTTATTTTTCTCTGGGGTCCTTGCTAAATGTTAGCTTATGCCTAGGGTAGAAAAATTATAAAAAAGGTGAAAAATTTGTTCCAATGAGATGGAAACGTTTATTGTAAGAGACTTGAGGCTTTAAAAATGTACTTGAAAGATGTTCGAAAAGCTTTAGCAACCATTAAGACTTTTGTCTGATTTCAGGGGAAATATTGTAGATTTTCATTCCTCTTTTAAAATAAATATACACATTTAACTGATGTTGCTTAAAGTTAACTTTGGTTTCAGGACTTCTCTTGAATGAGGTTAGTTGTGCAAATGTTAAATTTCCTAAATTCTCCAAAGTGGGCTTCGGAGTATATGTGTTGCAAGCTTGGGCATCTCATCAGTGGCAGATAGGTTATAGTAGATTTTGGTGCCCTGGTTGGGCTGTGTCGTGATTCTTCTTACCTACTGTCTTTAGTCTGCTTTTCCCTAAGCTAGGGATAAACATAAGAGAAAAATGTCGAATATCAGGAAATGCTCAGCAAATACCAATTTGCATAAATATAGAAAGTTCTAATTTTCCTTTGGTTTCCTTATGCAGAGATTTCTTGAAACATTTCCTAAAGTAGAAGTAAAATCTTCTTTCTTACACTATTTTTGTGAGACCCAAATATGAGCCATATGAATTTTGCATTTTTAAAGTCAAAATTCATCCCAGCCTACGAGGTAACTTAAATATGGCTTACATGTCATCCATCCTAGGCATGCAGACCATTTGGTACAAATCAGATGACCTCAGGGGTCTTCTTGGAGGGGACATAATAATCCATTTGAAAGAGTCTTCAAAAATTGTTTAAGACATAGACATCTTATCTTCACTTTTAATTCACATCTTCGATTTCCATTTGCTTGAAATCAATCTGATTTAAAAAATCCTTGTGTGTTTGTGCTCAGTTGTGTCTGACTCTTTGTGACCCCATGGACTGTAGCCTATCAGGCTCTTCTGATATATGAGATTCTCCAGGCACAATACTGGGATGGGTTCCTACTTCCTTCTCCAGGGAATCTTCCCAACCCAGGGATCAAACCCACGTCTCTTGTGTCTCCTGCATTGGCAGGTGAATTCTTTACCACTGAGCCACATGGGAAGCCCTAATGGTATATTTAATTATTTAAAGGAATAGGAAGATGTAAGGTATTAACACAGAGGTAGACACTGGAAAATAATTACTAAGATGATTTTAAACTTCTTTGGATTTAATGAAGACCAGTTTAATACCTTCATGGGAATAGTTTCTGGTGCAATTAGCAAAAGGGTGTAACATGAGTTAAAAGTACATGGCCTGGGGACCTGTATGATTTTTCTTGATCTGCGCTATCAGTGCAACAGCACCAGCCAACTCCAGAGCATTTCCTCCTGTGCATGAGCTTGTGGGAGGTACTCTCAAAGCATATGGTCAAGAGGTAGAGAGTCCAGAAAGGAGCAGTGACCCAGATAGGTACAGGCTTCTGAGGGCTCAAAACAAATCTACCACTAGATACCAGGCTCATGGAAATGGTTTAATAAACATTTAGAAAAAAATCACCAGCTGTTTCCTGAAAGAGCCCTAAGCAGTTTGGTTTCTGCCAGGATTTATGGAAAGTGACAAATGTGAGTCTGAAATGGAAGTGTCTGAATACATGCTGTTCATTTAGAAATGAAAATTTCTTCGTTACATAAAATAGTTAAATACAATTTTTTCACTTATCTCATTGTACAATTTCATAAATTTTGCTTTCCATGGAAAGAAGCTGTCTTTCATAATGATAATAAATGGGAAGAAGTAATGTTTTCCACCTCACATTCTATGCTGTTCAACCTGTTTAAGAAAGAAGAACTTGATTTTCTGTATGCAACTGACAATAACTGCTGCTGCTGCTAAGTCACTTCAGTCGTGTCCAACTCTGTGCAACCCCATAGACGGCAGCCCACTAGGCTCCCCCATCCCTGGGATTCTCCAGGCAAGAACACTGGAGTGGGTTGCCATTTCCTTCTCCAATGCATGAAAGTGAATAGTATATCAATTAAATGTTTAGGGCATGACAGGTCAGTGTTGGAATGTTTGCATCTGAGACTTACCATGCTCCCTGCTGCTGCTAAGTCGCTTCAGTCATGTTTGACTCTGTGTGACCCCATGCTCCCTACTGAGTCTATATAATATCAGTCCATATAATTTTCCATTTAGTCAAATCTGTCATGTAATTTATTGTTATTTCTGAAAAAAATATCTTTCTAGGAACCCTCTAACTTCATGTTCATTCTGAAGTGTCTTACTCCTATAGAATAGTTCGCTAGGGGATTCCCTCTAACTCTCTGCTTTAAAGAGTCTTTTCTATTTTAGTTCCTTACCTCATTTTTGCTGGAAAATATCCTCTTGGAATTGCTTAAGAAAATTTGTATGGGAAGTATTTTTTAAGAGACTTTGAAAATTTGAAGATGTCACAGTTCTACGCACAATTTTGACTAATGATATATGTTTGTGTAAAACTTTAGAAGGAAGAAAAAAGGTGAAAAAGTGAAAGTCTTAGTCGCTCAGTCATGTCCAGCTCTTTGCAGCCCCATGCACTGTAACCCTCCAGGCTCCTTTGTCCATGGAATTCTCCAGCAGGAAGATATTGGCTGAAATAATTTCCTTTTTGTTTTCTTGTTTGAAGAGCTGCCTTTGACAGATCTCTTGCAATTCCGATATCCCATTCTTATACATGTTCTGTTTATTTGCTCTGAAAAATTTTTATAATGTTTTCTTTGTCCTTGATGTTTTGAGGTTTCATGATGATGTGTCTCAGGGAGAAACTTTTGGTTACTTGGATTATATTCTGGAGAGTCATGTCCATCTAGATCAGAGAAATACTCTTTATCTCTTCTCTGCAAGGATTTTCTGTTTTTTCTTTCTGCAACTGTGTTGTTGAACCTTATAGATTGCTTCTCCATTTATCCTTTCTCTTCTATTTTATATAGAAATATTAAAAAATAAATTATTAGCTTTTCCCAAAATCTTTTGTTCATTCTATTGAAATTTCTATTTTTGATATGATTTTATCTCTATTTTTTGTCCTTTGAATTTTCTTTCTTTAATGTGACCATGGTCCTTTTTAAAAAGAATGCAATATCTTTGAAAAATATATTTCTAATATTATGTATGTTATACATGAATAATATTATATGAAAATTATATATATGCACATATATGGTTACTATTTCTATTTTAACCCATGTTGTCTCTGTTCTGAGTTAAATGTTGCTTTAGTTTCTATTTGTCTTTCTTTATCTTTCATACTCAAAAGTTTAGTGATCATAGTTGTAACTGAGGCAATAAAAAATTAATTGCATAGAAGTAGCCTGGCAGGCTACAGTCCATGAGGTCATAAAGAGCTGGACACAACTGAGGAACTACCCACACACACAAGCTTGTAGATCAGTGATTTCGCTGTGATGTTATAAACTGAATTGTTTTTTTCCCCTGTCAGTATCTATGGGATTTTTTTCTGAGGTGGTTCAGTTTTCCAGGAAAGGGTCCTTCAGTCTTCTGCTTAATGAGCAAATGCCGGGTTTGGGGGGTCCTGAGCCAGTTAGGGCAAAAGAGATTCTGCCCTAGACCCTGTACTCACTAAGGCACACTTATCTCATTTCTCCTTCAGCCACATCCTCTGTTCTCAAGATAAGGGTCTCGCTGTTTCAGTTTCTCCATGAATTACAGTTCCTACTGCTTCATGCACAGGGAGGGCAAGTCACCAACCCCACTCATCATGAGTGGAGTGAAGGCATGATTGCTGTGAAACAGATGTTTGAACAGTTCTCTTTCAATTTCTCCTCCTCTCTGCCTTTAAATTGTGCCTACAATTTCTGTCTTTCTAGAGCTTGGCCAGGAAAGTGGTATTGTCCCTATTGCTGAGTTTTGACCTTAGTTTTGACCTCTTTAAGTCAGTTCAGTTCAGTTCAGTTCAGTCGCTCGGTTGTGTCCGACTCTTAGTGACCCCATGAATCGCAGCATGCCAGGCCTCCCTGTCCATCACCAACTCCCGGAGTTCACTCAGACTCATGTCCATAGAGTCAGTGATGCCATTCAGCCATCTCATCCTCGGTCATCCCCTTCTCCTCCTGCTCCCAATCCCTCCCAGCTTCAGAGTCTTTTCCAATGAGTCAACTCTTCTCATGAGGTGGCCAAAGTACTGGAGTTTCAGCTTTAGCACCATTCCTTCCAAAGAAATCCCAGGGTTGATCTCCTTCAGAATGGACTGGTTGGATCTCCTTGCAGTGCAAGGGACTCTCAAGAGTCTTCTCCAACACCACAGTTCAAAAGCATCAATTCTTTGGCGTTCAGCTTTCTTCACAGTCCAACTCTCACATCCATACATGACCACTGGAAAAACCATAGCCTTAACTAGACAGACCTTTGTTGGCAAAGGAATGTCTCAGATTTTCAATATGCCATCTAGATTGGTCATAACTTTCCTTCCAAGGAGTAAGTGTCTTTTCATTTCATGGCTGCAGTCACCATCTGCAGTGATTTTGGAGCCCCACAAAATAAATTTCCTCTTATATGGTATTTTATGGTTAAAAACATCTTGTTTCATTTAAGACAGATTTTACATTGCTTTTATTCTTCTTTGGTGGGGTGGCTTTAGAGAAGGGAAGGGAGCAAAATGGTTTTAATTATGTTCTCTCTTCAGTTAAGTTTCAGGAAAAATGACAGTATTCTTATTATCTATTTTGTTTTTATTCTAAATGTGCATAGACCTCTATAAGATTGAGAAACTGTGGAAAATTCTGAAAGAGATGGGAATACCAGAGCACCTGACCTGCCCCTTGAGAAATCTGTATGAAGTACAGGAAGCAATGGTTAGAACTGGACATGGAACAACAGGCTGGTTCCAAATAGAAAAAGTAGTATGTCAAGGCTGTATATTGTCACCCTGCTTATTTAACTTCTATGCAGAGTACATCATCAGAAATGCCTGGCTGGAGGAAGCACAAGCTGGAATCAAGATTGCCGGAAGAAATATCAATAACCTCAGATATGCAGATGACACCACACTTATGGCAGAAAGTGAAGAGGAACTAAAAAGCCTCTTGAGGAAAGTGAAAGTGGAGAGTGAAAAAGTTGGCTTAAAGCTCAACATTCAGAAAACGAAGATCATGGCATCTGGTCCCATCATTTCATGGGAAATAGATGGGGAAAGAGTGGAAACAGTGGAAACAGTGTCAGACTTTATTTTTCGGGGCTACAAAATCACTGCGATGATGACTGCAGCCATGAAATTAAAAGACGCTTACTCCTTGGACTAAAAGTTATGACCAGCCTAGATAGCATATTGAAAAGCAGAGACATTACTTTGCTGACTAAGGTTTGTCTAGTCAAGGCTATGGTTTTTCCTGTGGTCATGCATGGATGTGAGAGTTGGACTGTGAAGAAAGCTGAGCACTGAAGAATTGGTGCTTTTGAACTGTGGTGTTAGAGAAGGCTCTCGAGAGTCCCTTGGACTTCAAGGAGATCCAACCAGTCCATTCTGAAGGAGATCAGCCCTGGGATTTCTTTGGAGGGAATGATGCTGAAGCTGAAACTCCAGTACTTTGGCCACCTCATGCGAAGAGTTGACTCATTGGAAAAGACTCTGATGCTTGGAGGGATTGGGGGCAAGAGGAGAAGGGGATGACCGAGGATGAGATGGCTGGATGGCATCACTGACTATGGACATGAGTCTGAGTGAGCTCCGGGAGTTGGTGCTGCAATTCATGGGGTCACAAAGAGTCAGACAACACTGAGCGACTGAACTGAACTGAACCGAACTGAAGGAAGCTTAGAGACCAATTTGCAACTCTCTAAGAGCTTAATATGTGTCATGCATTGATCTGTTCATCTGAATCAAATTTTCAATATCTTCCATTATCAATTTCTCTTTATTAAAATTCACTTCATTAATGTATACACACAGATATGTATATATGTACATGTGTATATATATGTCTATACATATACACAAGCATTTATTTTATTTTGATTTACACCTGTTTATGTAAGTAAACTAGCAAACTATTCTCTCACTCCCTGAGAGAAAGCAGATAAATATACAAATGGGGGAGTAAAGAGCAAAGGTAAGGAAGAGAGTAAGGAAAGGAAAAAAAAAGTTTAAGAAGAAAAAGAAAATGTCAGCATTCTCATCTATAAATTGAGGAAAATAAAGTTACTTCCTAAAATTATTTTAATTTGCTATGTACTAAGTCACTAAAAATCTGGCATATTATGAGCACTGAATAAATACAAGTCCCATTCCAGACACACAACTTTCTGCTTCACTTAATATTATTGAATCTCAAAAAAAGTGAATAGAAATGAGCATGATTAATAGAATGAAGCAGGGTAAAGGATAATAGAGTCTTGCGAAGAGAACACACAGGTCCTAACAAATACCCTCTTCCAACAACACAAGATAAGACTCTACACATGGACATCACCACATGGTCAACACCGAAATCAGACTGATATTATATTCTTTGCAGTCAAAGATGGAGAAGCTCTATACAGTGAGCAAAATAACACCAAGAGCTGATTGTGGCTCAGATCAGGAACTCCTTATTGCCAAATCAGACTTAAATTAAAGAAAGTAGGGAAAACCATTAGACCATTCAGGTATGACCTAAATCAAATCCCTTACGATTATACAGTGGAAGTGAGAAATAGATTTAAGGGATTAGATCTGATAGACTGCCTGATGAACTATGGACAGAGGTTCATGACATTGTAGAGAAGGTAGAGATCAAGACCATCCCCAAGAAAAAGAAATGCAAAAAAGCAAAATGGCTGTCTGAGGAGGCCTTATAAATAGCTGTGAAAAGAAGAGAAATGAAAACCAAAGGAGAAAAGGAAAGACATGCCCATTTGAATGCAGAGTTCCAAAGAATAACAAGGAGAGATAAGAGAGCCTTCCTCAGTGATCAGTGAAACGAAACAGGGGAAAACAATAGAATGGGAAAGAATAGAGATCTCTTCAAGAAAATTAGAGATACCAAGAGAATATTTCATGCAAAATGGGCTCAATAAAGGACAGAAATGGTATGGACCTAACAGAAGCAGAAGATATTAAGAAGAGGTGGCAAGAATACACAGAACTATACAAAAAAAAGATCTTCAAGACCCAGATAATCACAATGGTGTGATCACTCACCTAGAGCCAGACATCCTGGAATGTGAAGTCAAGTGGGCCTTAGGAAGCATCCACTAACAAAGCTAGTGGAGGTGATGAGATTCCCGTTGAGGTATTTCAAATCCTGAAAGATGATGCTGTGAAAGCGCTGCACTCAGAATGCCAGCTAATTTGGAAAACTCAGCAGTGGCCACAAGACTGGAAAAGGTCAGTTTTCATTCAAATCCCAAAGAAAGGCAATTCCAAAGAATGCTCAAACTACTGAACAATTGCACTCATCACACACACTAGCAAAGTAATGATCAAAATTCTCCAAGCCAGGCTTCAACAATACATGAACTGTGAACTTCTAGATGTTCAAGCTGGTTTTAGGAAAGGCAGAGGAACCAGAGATCAAGTTGGCAACATCTGCTGGATCATGGAAAAAGCAAGAGAGTTCCAGAAAAACATCTATTTCTGCTTTATTGACTCTGCCAAAGCCTTTGACTCTGTGGATCACAATCAACTGTGGAAAATTCTGAGAGAGATGGGAATACCAGACCACATGACCTGCCTCTTGAGAAATCTGTATGCAGGTCAGGAAGCAACAGTTAGATCTGGACATGGAACAACAGACTGGTTCCAAATAGGAAAAGAAGTACGTCAAGGCTGTATACTGTGGCCCTGCTTATTTAACTTACATACAGAGTACATCATGAGAAATGCTGGGCTGGAGGAAGCACAAGCTGGAATCAAGATTGCCGGGAGAAATATCAATAACCTCAGATATGCAGATGACACCACCCTTATGGCAGAAAGTGAAGAAGAACTAAAGAGCTTCTTGATGAAAGTGAAAGAGGAGAGTGAAAAAGTTGGCTTAAAGCTCCTCATTCAGAAAACGAAGATCATGGTATCCAGTCCCATCACTTCATGGCAAATAGATGGGGAAACAATGGAAACAGCGAGAGACTTTATTTTATTGGGCTCCAAAATCACTGCAGATGGTGACTGCAGCCATGAAATTAAAAGACACTTACTCCTCGGACAAAAAGTTGTGACCAGCCTAGATAGGATATTCAAAAGCAGAGACATTACTTTGCCAACAAAGGTCCATCTAGTCAAAGCTATGGTTTTTCCAGTGGTCATGTATGGATGTGAGAGTTGGACTATAAAGAAAGCTGGGCACCAAAGAATTGATGCTTTTGAACTGTGGTGATGGAGAAGACTCTTGAAAGTCCATTGGACTATAAGGAGATCCAACCAGTCCCTCCTAAAAGAAATCAGTCCTGAGTAATTATTGAAAGGATTGATGTTGAAGCTGAATCACCAATATTTTGGCCACCTGATGTGAAGAACCAACTCATTGGAAAATCCCTGATTCTGGGAAAGGTTGAAGATGGAAGGAGAAGGGGACTATAGAGAATGAGATGGTTGGATGGCATTGCTAACTCAATAGACATGACTTTGAGTAAAACTGGGAGTTGGTGATGGACAGGGAGGCCTGGTGTGCTGCAGTCCATAGAGTGGCAAAGACTTGGACACAAGTGAGTGACTGAACTGAACTGAACTATATAATAATCATAGTCATGGCTTCTGGTGCCTTGAAGAGCCCTACTATATCCTAGGAAGTGTACTGAAAGCCTCACATAAATTGTTTCTAGAACTGAGTTATGTAACACGTGAAAGCCTTTAGCATCATACACATCAAAATTGCTCAAAAGTGTTTTCAAGTATTTAATGATTTTCTTTTAAGATTTCATTTATCTTTCTTGGGACCTTTTCTGCCTTTTGCTCATGGTTTAGAATTCCAAGCAGGCACCTGACTCTAGGTATATGCATGCAAAATTACTATTTTCTCCATCTGTTTACATTCAATAGGGGATTTTGCTTGACTGTTCTGTTTTTCACTGGATTTCATGGGCCTTGTGCGATTTCACCAGATTCCTGGCCTCATGCTGTCTACAGCTTCCAGCGTAGACAAATCATGTTTTCAAGTCACACTGAAATTTAGCTGGAAACTTGCATATTTTAATCAGGAATTTTAGCTTAGTATTGACAGCACTTCCTGTTTCTTTCCTTATTTTCTTTTCAAAACTTGTATATGTTTGTTTTCCCCTCAGCCAGTATACAGTTGACCATTTAGTTTAAAAAGATTATTGCAAGACTCCATTATATGTGTTTCAGTGTATTCATTGTAGTAATCATTTCATTCCTTTATTTGGGGCCTTTGCTAAGGATTTTCAGTGCCACAGTTTCCCTGCCTACCTACTGTTGACTTTTCAGTGTCTTGCTGGGACTTGGCCAACCATGTTAAGATGCATGTTAATCTTATTCTGTCTTTCCAAACACAGCCAGTCAAGAGCCCAAAGAGGATAGTAACTGCCATTTTTTCTACTTCTTAAATTCAAATTTATCACCATTTTAAAATGTTCACTGATATGTATCAAATTTTCCAAATGATAATATGCTCTGAGACATTGACATTTTTCTTGGTAATAATCATACCTAATTTTTTCCAAATTCTAAATATCAAAAGTCTGTGTGTAATGAACTAGTAATTACACTGAATGGAGCTGACAGCGTTAAGAGGATCCCACAGGTTCATTTTTCTTTGATAGGCCTGTTATTTCATACTGACTTGCTCATGGGAAGATGAGTGAAACTGACAATGTAAATGACCAGAAAGCTGGTAACTGGATTCTAAATGTTCATCTTGTCACATTGATGTCAGCTGAAGGAACTATTAACACCTGAGAAAACTATATAAATAGCTTCTTAACTTGTGGCTATAAAAGAAAGAGGAGTATAATGGGGTCAGAACTGACAGGATTCATTAAGAGAATATTTATGGCAGAATAGTCATCTGAAGCAAAAAAAGCATATTTTATTGGTGATTTTTTTTAAAGTAAAAAACAATATTGAAATTTGTGGGATTTTTTAGATATTTTCACTGTACTATGGGGCTACATTTTCTATGGTTTATCTGAATTTCAGGTAGCTCTGGCCCTTATGATTTTGAAAGATAAAAAATATAAAATATATTTAATACATGTATAGGCTTCCTTGGTGGCTCAGACAATAAAGAATCTTCCTGCAATGTAGGACCCCCAGTTTCTATCCCTGGGTCGGGAAGATACCCTGGAGAAGGCAATGGCACCCTGCTCCAGTACTCTTGCCTGGAAAATCCCATGGAAGGAGGAGCCTGGAAGGCTGCAGTCCATGGGGTCCCTGAGGGTCCGACACAACTGAGCGACTTCACTTTCACTTTTCACTTTTATGCATTGGAGAAGGAAATGGCAACACACTTCAGTGTTCTTGCCTGGAGAACCCCAGTGATGGGGGAGCCTGGTGGGCTGCCGTCTATGAGGCTGCACAGAGTCAGACACGACTGAAGTGACTTAGCAGCAGCAGCTAGTATTCTTGCCTAGAGAGTTTCATGGACAGAGAAGCCTGGACGGCTACAGTCCATGGGGTCACAAAGAGTCATGACTGCGTGACTAACACACACACATACATACATGTATATATATTACATATGTACATATAATATAAAGTTTACATATGATATAAATTATATGTGTATATGTCTATACATATGTATATATAAAGTTTATTTAAAGCTAATTCAGAAGCTTAACTGAATTTAATGGAACATTTAAAACATTTTTAATATTACTAAAGTCTGGTGGATATATATGTGTATTTTTTTTAGCTGCTCAAAAAGTTTATTTAGAATAAAAACTCCCAAACTCAGCTCAGACTGTTCAAAGATAGGCTGTTTCCATACCCAATGAGAAAGATGTGATCGAGTGCTTTCTTGATCAAAAGCAGAATGTGCTACATGTGTATTCCTGGCATTAACATGGTAACAGAAAAGCAAAATTTTAAAATAACATTCTGACATGAACTGAAATGAAAATACCCATTGAAGGAAAAAAATAAAAGAGAGCAAGTTTCAATATTTATTATTACTAAAGTCTGGCTGTGCTTTTAATTTTACTAATCTACAATTATGCTTTCCTTCTTTCTTCTTGGGATATGAACTCCTGACAGATTATATTTCTTTCATGATTTCAAATAGAATCAGAGTATTTTCCTTATCATACTTATATTGTTGCTGTTATGATTACTGCAATTTTGTAAGAGTGAGTTTGGTATATCCTAAAGACTTTCAGTTCAGTTCAGTTCAGTTCAGCTCAGTTGCTCAGCAGTGTCTGACTCTTTGTGACCCATGAACCACAGCACGCCAGGCCTCCCTGACCATCATCAACTCCCGGAGTCCACCAAACCCCATGTCCATTGAGTTGGTGATGGCATCCAGCCATCTCATCCTCTGTCATCCCCTTCTCCTGCCCTCAATCTCTCCCAGCATCAGGGTCTTTTCAAATGAGTCAGCTCTTTGCATCAGGTGGCCAAAGTACTGGAGCTTCAACATCAGTTCTTCCAATGAACAACCAGGACTGATCTCCTTTAGGATGGACTGATTGGATCTCCTCAATCCAAGGGACTCCAAGAGTCTTCTCCAGCACCACAATTCAAAAGCATCAATTCTTTGGCGCTCAGCTTTCTTTATAGTCCAACTCTCACATCCATGCACGACCACTGGAAAAACCATAGACTTGACTAGACGGACCTTTGTTGGCAAAGTAATGTCTCTGCTTTTTATTTTTTTAATTTTTTTGAGGTTTACTAATTTATTTGCATCAGCTTTTTAATATGCTGTCTAGGTTGATCATAATTTTCCTTGCAAGGAGTGTCTTTTAATTTAATGGCTGCAATCACCATCTGCAGTGATTTTGGAGCCCTGAAAAATAAAGTCTGACAATGTTTCCACTGTTTCCCCATCTATTTTCCATGAAGTGATAGGACTGGATGCCATGATCTTAGTTTTCTGAATGTTGAGTTTTAAGCCAACTTTTTCATTCTCCTCTTTCACCTTCATCAGGAGGCTCTTTAGTTCTTCTCCATTTTCTGCCGTAAGGGTGGTGTCATCTGCATATCTGAGGTTATTGATATTTCTCCTGGCAATCTTGATTCCAGCTTGTGCCTCCTCCAGCCCAGCGTTTCTCATGATGTACTCTGCATGTAAGTTAAATAAGCAGGGTCACAGTATACAGCGTTGACATACTCCTTTTCCTATTTGGAACCAGTCTGTTGTTCCATGTCCAGTTCTAACTGTTGCTTCCTGACGTGCATATAGGTTTCTCAAGAGGCAGGTCATGTGGTCTAGTATTCCCATCTCTTTCAGAATTTTCTACAGTTTATTGTGACCCACACAGTCAAAAGCTTTAACATAGTCAATAAAGCAGAAATAGATGTTTTTCTGGAACTTTCTTGCTTTTTCGATGATCCAGCAGGTGTTGGCAAGTTGATCTCTGGTTTCTCTGCCTTTTCTAAAACCAGCTTGAACGTCTGGAACTTCACAGTTCATGTATTGCTGAAGCTTGGCTTGGAGAATTTTGATCATTACCTTGCTAGCGTGTGCGATGAGTGCAATGGTTCAGTAGTTTGAGCATTCTTTGGAATTGCCTTTCTTTGGGATTTGAATGAAAACTGACCTTTTCCAGTCCTGTGGCCACTGCTGAGTTTTCCAAATTAGCTGGCATTCTGAGTGCAGCACTTTCACAGCATCATCTTTCAGGATTTGAAATACCTCAACGGGAATCTCATCACCTCCACTAGCTTTGTTAGTAGTGATGCTTCCTAAGGCCCACTGGACTTCACATTCCAGGATGTCTGGCTCTAGGTGAGTGATCACACCAACTTTAGGCAAATTAAAAACTTATCACTTTTCCTTACAAGTAATACTCAGGATAACTTGTTAAATGCATCCATAACCATTCATGTTTTAGTTATGCATTGGCTATTTTCTGGTGAATTAGTAAGCTTGTTAAAAGTAGAAACAAAGAAATCCATAGCCAAAAATTCTCTGATTACATGTTTATTGAACAGAGCTTTGGTCATCTGTCACCCTGTTGTAACTAGGCAAAGACCAACTTGTCTGTGACTTGTTTCTAGAGTGCTGAAACATGGCTTTAGGGAGTTCTAAGCTTGGTCTTACTGTTGATACATGGAGAATCTCTTGGTTGAAATGGAGACCTTGAATTGATTCTATTTAGGCCAAACTTCTTACTACTATCTAAATAGATGCTTTTGGACCAGACTTTGTTCTTAACTCACAAGAACTTTAAGAGCCATCTCTTCTGAGCTTCTGATTCCTCTGAGCCAGTTAAGTAAGGATTTGGTGTGTGATGACACCAGAGCGGATTGCTATAGGGTAGAAATTAAAGGAGTGTGTGTGTGTGTGTGTGTGTGTAGAATCTATATCTATAATATCTATTAATGCATAATTTTAAGACTAAAATAAATCAGATTCAGTCTATAATAAATCACTTTGTGCATGTGTGCTAACTCACTTCAGTCGTGTCTGATGCTATGCAACTGCATGCACTGTAACCTGCCAGGCTCCTCTGTCCATGGGACTCTCCAGGCAAAAGTACTGTAGTGGACTGCCATGCCCTCCTGCAAGGGATCTTCCCAACACAGGGATTGAACTCACACTTCTTACGTCTCCCTCATTGGCAAGAGGGTTCTTTACCACTAGTGCCACTTTGGAAGTCCCAAATTACTCTGGAAGTGAAGCAAAGTTGATTCAGAATGGAAAACTGTCCTTTTGAACTAGTGTAAAAACATGACTATATTTATACAGAAAGTAGAATGTGCATATGCCCACGTTTACCATTTTCTTACAGACAGAAACCTAAGTATTGTGAAAATTCCCCATTTGAAATCATGTTTCCAGGGGGATATTAAGTTACATCTGTAATATTTTGACAGGATTGCTAACACTTAATAAAATAAATCTTACAGATTAGCATCCTGATTTGCAACTCCCTAGACTCTTGGAGCTTTCAGGAGTGTCTCTTGTACTAAATGATATAAAATAAGTAGAACACAGGTTAAGAGGAAATCTCTTCTCATGCAGAAGCAAGGATGGAAGGCATACCAGTGATCAGTTCATTTCAGTCGCTCAGTCGTGTCCAACTCTTTGCAACCCCATGGACTGCAGCATGCCAGGCTTCCCTGTCCATCACAAATTATTGGAGCTTGCTCAAACTCGTGTCCATCAAGTCAGTGATACCATCCAACCATCTCATCCTCTGTCATTCCCTTCTCCTCCCACCTTCAATCTTTCCCAGAATCAGGGTTTTTCAAATGAGTCAGTTCTTTGCATTAGTAGGCCAAAGCATTGGAGTTTCAGCTTCAACATCAGTCCTTTCAATAATTATTCAGGACTGATTTCCTTTAGGATGGACAATCCTAAAGGATTGGATCCGCTTGCAGTCCAAAGGATTCTCAAGAGGCTTCTCCAACACCACAGTTCAAAAGCATCAATTCCTTGGTGCTCAGATTTCTTTACAGTCCAACTCTTACATCCATAAGTGACCACTGGAAAAACCATAGCTTTGACTAGATGGACTTTGTCAGCACAGTAATGTCTCTGCTTTTTAAAATACTGTCTAGGCTGATCATAGCTTTTCTTCCAAGGAGTAAGCATCTTTTAATTTCATTGCTGCAGTCACCATTTGCAGTGATTATGGAGCTCAAGAAAATAAAGTCTCTCACTGCTTCCATTGTTTCCCCATCTATTTGCCATGATGTGATGGGACTGAATGCCAGGATTTTAGTTTTATAAATGTTGAGTTTTAAGCCAACATTTTCACCCTCTTCTTTCACTTTCATCAAGAGGCTCTTTAGTTCTTCTTCACTTTCTGCGTAAGGGTAGTATCATCTGTGTATCTAAGGTTATTGATATTTCTCCCAGCAAACTTGATCCCAGCTTGTGCTTCATCCAGCCAAGCTTTTCACTTGATATATTCTGCATATAAGTTAAAAGAGCAGGGTGACAATATACAGCTTTGACGTAGTCCTTTCCTGATTGTTAAGATACTCTGATTCAGAAAATTAAGTCAGAAGAACACCAAAGTGAATCAGTCCAAATGTAATATGGCCTTATGGATAAAATCCTATCATGGTAATCAAGGATTCTGGATTCAGTTCCTTGTTGTTAAGCTTTTCTATCTTGCCTCTAGCCATTCTATCATTCAGTACACTCTACCAAGCATTGCCCACTGAAAGCAGTGTTAGAACACAATAGAGAAGATGACAAACCAGGGGAGGACAGCTGGGCTTGAATTCTGGCTCTGCCCCCTATCGCTTTGTAACCTGAGAAAGTCAGTTAAGTCTTTGATGGCTTAGGTTCTTTAGCTGTAAAATGGAGATAATAAATATATCTTATATATTTATTTTATTTATTAAATGAGTCAATATGTGTAAAGAAGAGTGCTTGACACAGGTTATGTTCTACATGCATGTTCACTGTCTTTAATATAGAAAAATTGAAGAAGCGTTTATTTATGGGTCAAAGTAGGAGAGTTAACATATGCACATGTGAGACAGAAATAATTCTGTATTAAGTTGGATGTAAATAATTGCTATTTTGCACCTATGCTTTATCCATTACCCTTTATCTAAACACTACCTCAACTTTAACATAGTCCACATGGCCCATGTAGGGATTGGCCTTTGGCTCAGTTTATACCCTCAGTTCCTAAGGTGGGCATGTCTCCAATTCTGACTGGTATATATGTTCTATTCCGCTAGCCATTGCATTTCATTCAGGAAGAGCATGTGAAATAATGTTGCTAATGAGATAAAACACTAAAACTGTTGCTCATCTATGTTATTGAAGAAGACCTAAGTCTGTAGATATCTCTAGTTTTAATTATGATGTAAATCTAGAGGTGCCAAGAATGATGAGAGAGACGGAGTTTAAGTAAGAAGGAAGTAAACTAGAAGAAAACAGTGCCAAGAAATGGAAAAGAGAATGAGGGGGTGGGGAGAGAAAGAGAAAGAGATAAAAATAGTCCCCTCGACATCAGTTGAGTTCCTGGATGCAGCTGTGCTCGAAGTAAACATGGGTCTGGAATCTTAACCTGTGTGAGTCAGTATTTTCTCATATTTCTTAAAAAAAGTGTGAGTTGTTTGTCTTCTGTTTGTTAAAAAGAGTCTTTTTTTTTTTAATATACAGGAATCAATAATTGCCATAAGAGATGTCATACTATTGATATTCTAAAGATTAAAGAATTGCTTCATTAGGGTATAGCAAGCTTGAATAATAGAGCTTGAAAATCCCTAGGTTTTAACGATTTTATTATACATAAAAGCTTTACATATGACAAGAGAAAAATAATGTTTCAATCTTTGCTTTTCAGTCTACCTTTTAAGGACACTTTAACCAGTAGGTTTCTCTACCAGGCTGAGTAACAATAAGGTGTAGTCTGGGCTTTCGCCCAACTACAGAGACCAGGCAGACATTCTGTTCATAAATCTCAGGTCAGTTTCCATCTAAATTTCCATTTAACACCTATGAGAGTATAGACAACATGATAGCACAGAAAGTATCACCTTCATCTTTGCACGTTTCCCAATGCCTGAGACTTCGGATTGCTTTGTGTATGCGTGTGTGTGTGCTGGTCCCTCAGTCATGTCTGACTCTTTGTGATCCCATGGAATGTAGCCCTTCAGGCTCCTCTGTCCATGGGATTCTCCAGGCAAAAAATACTGGAGTGTGTTGCCATTCCCTTCCCCAGGGGATCTTCCTGACCCAGGGATCAAACCCAGGTCCCCTGCATTGCAGGCAGATTCTTTACCAACAGAGACGTTTGTTAAATTCCAGAATCAATTATTAAAAGCGGAACAATGGAGTAGGAACGTTCATTAATAAATGATGTTTCTGTAACTTAGACAAAAGCATACAGATATCAGATATATTTGTTCTCTAGGATTGCCATAACAAAGTACCAGTGTCAGGATAGTTTAAATAAATTTATTTTTTCAGAGTTCTGGAGGCAAGAATTCCAAGATCAAGGTCCGCAGAGTAGTTTTCCTCTGAAGGCTCTCCCCTTGGCTTGTAGATGGCTGTCTATTCTCTCCTTCTGCCTTCTCAAGGCTGGTGTGTGCATCGTGTGTCTGTGTCCAAATTTCCAGTCACTGGATTAAAGACCTCACTGAACTTAATTGGCTCTTCAAAGACATCTCCAAATATAGATATATTCAGAGGTACTGGAGGTTAGGGTTTCAACACATAAATTTTGGAGGGACCCCAAAAATTTACAAAATAATCTTTTCCTCTGGATTGAGTCCTGGTTTTAAGCTGAATAGAGTGCAAGTGATAACATTTAAGTGCATCGCCCTCCCTCTGTTCAGCTCATCATTGGTTGGGAGGTGTTCCTTCCAACTCTGTGTATCCCTTATTGATACTTTCTTCAGGTCTGTGCAGCATTCTAGCTTTTCATCGTCCCACTCTGCTTTGACAATTCCCTAGCCCGTTGCAATCTCCTCCTTTTTCCCTCATCATCTTGTCCTCTCCACCTCCCTGAAAGGAGTTGCCTCACATTTCCTACTCTGCCTCAGGTAGAATGCTCTACCATTCATGTCCACCTTGGTTTACTTTTGTGGTGGTGGTTTAGTCCGGTTAGGGAAGGAGATGATAAGCTTTCAATATGTCAGTGAAAGAGGGAAAGGAGAAATCTGTTCCAAGGTCTGGCCCTAGAAAGTGCTCTCTGTAGGACTGTTAGTAGATCCACTATATTTAACATGCTGTTGTTGTTGTTCAGTCACTAAGTCATGTCCTACTCTTTGTGACCCCATGGACTGCAGCATGCCAGGCTCCTCTGTCCTTCACCATCTCCCAGAGTTTCCTCAAGTTCATGTCCATTGAGTTGGTGATGCCATCCAACCATCTCATCCTCTGCTGCCACCTTCTCCTTTTGCTTTCAATCTTTCCCAGCATGAGAGTCTTTTCCTGATCTTTAATATACTCCTTGCAAATAATCAAATTAAAAGTTTATACCAGTTCTTATCATAAGCAAATAAAATAAATTTGGAGTTTTCATTTAATGACTGGCATTGAAGAAAACAAATATTATGTCCTGGACAAGAACTATCATTAGCTCATTTATGGCCCACTCATGTCAGTTTTCCTGTGGCAAATCCTCTCATCTGGTATTTTACACTGCTGACCTGAGTTGCATAGGAAGGAGCACCACTAAATGACAGGATTCTCCAGCACTGAAGAAAATTACACAAACACTGTGAGGTCTAGTTTTTTCAGTAAGGGTCTACTTACAAAGACAAAAATTCAGACCAAAAAATTCAAATGCTCTTGCTTTGAAAGTGTTTTGCAAACAACAGCTAGCATTTTATGATTATATCAGCCTACAAAGAAGTACTGTCTCCATTCTAATACACATATGCAAAAATGTGGATTATAAGGAAGCTATAATATAACGGTTTTATTGAGCAGTTTACTATTGTGTCTGCCATTCAACTATTATGAGTTATTATGTACATTGTCACTATTTGGAAAAATGCACGCTATTAGCATGCATACCATGATAAAGGATGTATTCAGCTCAGTGAATAACCATAAACATGATGGAAACCTTATTCAAACTGGAAGACAGTTGAGTCAGCAGTAGAAAATTTATACAAGAGTGATAGCCCATTTTCTTTAGAATTCTGGAGATGGATTAGGATGTTGATGCATTTCAGTACTGAGAAATTCATAAATGGAATTTTGTATATGTGTCAATATTTTGAAAAGTAAAAAAAAATTCTTTTGGAGTTCAAGTTCATTTTATTACCTTTTATTTTCATCTTACTTGGAGGTAACAAATATAATGATAATATTAACATAATAATAATTGCCAATATTCACTGTTTGCTATATGTCAGGCACCATGATTAGCCCTTTCTATGGACCTGTACTTCAGTTTCACAACAACCCTAAAGATTAAGGACTTTGATTATCTTCATTTTTTAAATAAAGAAACTAAACTGAGGTATATTGAGGTTAAATAATAGGCCCAGGGTCATATAGATACAAATTTTAAAACTTAGTTTCTTATCCAGGCATTCTGACTCCTGAACTAGTACTCTTAATACTTATCTGGAAATTGTCAGATCAATTACACCCGTGGTGAATTCATGTCAATGTATGGCAAAACCAATACAGTATTGTAAAGTAAAATAAAGTAAAAAAAAAAAAAAGTTAGTTTACATGGTAAGCTTAAGCCTGGTGGGCTGCCGTCTATGGGATCGCACAGAGTCGGACACGACTGAAACGAGTTAGCAGCAGCAGCAGCAGCAGCAGCAGAAGAGCCCCTTTAACTTTTCCATGTTCTTTTAAAACCAGAATTTCTCTGAATGAAAACTGTGATGCTCTCCTTAGGATGCAGGGCATGATCCCATTTAAAAACTAGTTTCTTCATTATGCTGGAGGGTTTGAAGTCCCTGTACTCCATTCAAACCGCTAATAGCCTCCAACTATAATAGACCCTGATAAGCTCTGATTAACCTTTTCATTACAGGTTCCTATACAGTATAAAATAGTAACTGCAGGAAAGCCATTAAGTGCAGTAATAAGTTATGCCAGCAGGAAAGATTCAGCAACTTTCAGAATAAATTTTTTCTCAAGTTGTCATTTTTCCCTGAAAGACAGCTTGAAGCCAAATATGCCATAATGATTCAGAGTTTATATATATATATATATATATATATATATATATATATATATATTTAAAATTGTATTGTGGTATAGTTGATTTCCAATGTTGTATTAGTTTCAGGTGTACAGTAAAGTGAATCTGTTATACATATATCTATCCACACTTTTTTAGATTCTTTTTCCATGTAGACCATTATGGACTATTGAGGAGATTTCCCTGTGCTTATATAGTAGGTCCTTATTAGTTATCTATGTTATATAATAATGTATATATTTCTTCCACCTATAAGAAGGTTTGTGGAATAGGCTGTGGCTTTCCTTTCTTTCCCCCAGCACATTCAGTTTCAATAGGATTCTTTCTGGCATTAATGCGCCAGTGCTTCAGTAAATGGATCTCTGTCAGTCTGTTTTGAAAAAGGACACTACAAGACCAGTTTTTCTTTAGAAAAATAAGCCGTGTATGTGTGTTTGTGCATTGTATTTGTCTACTTATTTATCTTTCTGGAAAAAAACACATGTTTATATAAAATCTTTTTGAAAAACTATTTTCAAATCTTTAAAAGACCTTCAAGTTCAGTATAAAAGAGAGAGAGAGAGAGAGAGAGAGAGAGAGAGAGAGAGAAAGAGTGAGGATATGAATAAATGAGCAATAGTTTGTTTCTGAGACAATTTTTATAAGTGAGATATAACAGTGAAAAAAAAAGTCAAGAACTTATGGTTTCACTGACAGCTCTGCATGGTTTTTTTCTCATTTCTCCCTAGTTAAGTTTTATTAAAATTCTTCTTCCTTTTGCTTCCAACTGCTTTCTGATTTTCAATGGTTGTAACAGATTAAAAGTGCACACCATGCCCCTCCCAAGTCATATGCTGAAATTCTATCCCCTAATGTTATATTATTTGGAGGCGGAGGCTCTCAGAGGTCATTAAGTCATGAAGGTGGAATTCTTACGAATGGGATTAGCCTTTTATGAAAGAGATCCTACAGAGCTCCCCTTGTCTTCTACCTTGTGAGGACACAGTAAGAACCAGAAAGACGGATCCTCAGAACAGGCTGAATCTGCTGTCTCCTTGATTTTGGACTTCCCCAGACTAAAAGAATGAGAAATGAATGTTTGCTATTTATAAGCCACCCAGTAGATGGTATTCAGTTATAGCAGCCTGACCACAAAAAGACAAAATGGAAACAAAGGAAAATATATGAAAAAAAATGATTTCTTCTACTCCTTAACTCAATAGCATACTCCTGGTTTCGTCTTGTAGAGAGTGTGGCATTGCCCTGTGATCCGTGATGGCTTTTTAATTCGATTTCAAAGAATTTTTATTTAAGCTGCCCATTGTTAAAGAGTTCTTTATAAAATCTATAATCTCTTCCCTCTAATTAACCAATTCTGTGGATATTTACTGCTGATCCTGGGATTGTCAGACCTGTGGATTTTTCTGGCCCTTTGTTTTGAACTGCTCAAGGCAAACATCACTTCTGGAAGTTCATATGGTCTTCATCTCGGCAACTGGGCAGTGATAACAGAGAATGAGAGTGCAACATGCCTTATCAGTAGAAAGAAGTTTGTGGAGGTCTGAGCTAAGTGTCTATGATTTATTGGGGACTGCCCAGGAACTCAAGCTATATTCTTTTTATAGTCTAAGATAGCTTTGCTAGCACATTTCCCCCCGCTCCCCCCAGCTTATGCGCTGGCAGACAATACATCTTTCACATGGTTCTGTAGACACATGAACTTGAAGCCTCAGAAGTAGTAAGGGCAGATGTAAAAGTGCCACACAGACTACAGGAAAGTCAATAGAAACTGGATGAGGGAAACTTTCCCTTATTCAGGAAATCTTCTCAATAAAATACCTCCCCATGAGTCTTAGTGTTAACCCTGAAAACTGTTTTCTTTTTTTTTAATTTCTCCATTTTAGCAAGAGATCTGATTTGATTCTGTGATGCAGAAAAGCCTGGTCTTAGGCTTATGTCTCATGGCCATTTCCATAGTGCTTGAACGCACTCGTACTACTTCCCAGCCTATAGAGGGTTCGTAAAAAAGTGATGTGCAACAAAGCACCAAAGTGAAGAGGTGGAAAGGAATCATGACATTTTAAGAAATAATTCATCATTCACAGTGGCATCTAATCATACATTAATTGTGCTACAAGAAAAAACAAAGCTGTTCCTAAGTCAAAATATTAAGTCTCATGCTGGGTTATAATGTCATGCTTTATTTATCTAACTGGTGTCTAGAAATGAGATAATTATTTGCAGGATTCCACCACCACAAACCGCTTGAGGTTCTGACTCATTCTTCTGACTCATCAGCCCCATACTGTTCTCTTTGGGTAAATTAGGCAGAATGGCATGATACTGACCATTAAAACAATTTTATGGGGTTAACTTTTCAATTAGTGCTAGATGAAATTTCTGATTTTTGAAAGGAGTCCCTTGTGATCTCACCAATGAACTTCTCTGCCTTAATGAATTCACCACAAATATATTTGAAAAGAATTCTACAAAGGAATTTGCAGCACTGGATAATAAGGCTTTATGGAAACTTTTGATTTAATATTTATGATTTTAAGTTTAAAGGTTAAATTAAATGCTATATTGTTTCAGCAGTAGCACATACAATCTAAGTAGGCTTTAGCACTACATTTGATACACTAATAAAAGATGGAATTGTTGTCAATATTTTTCTGTAGCTAGAGAGAAAGATGTATGTCCCTTAAGGGAAGATGAATGTCTTCTGATTTTCTCAATCCTCTTTACTTAAGTGCTATGCTTGTAATTGCTTATTTATACCAATGTGGCTTCCACTTTAAGATAGACCCTAGTGTTGAACATGCTTACAAAAATGTAATTCTTCTCATTTTAAAAATATAAAATTTTATTATATGATTCTGTAAGTATATATTATATGCAAAAGAATTCATATGGAATGGCAGCCTTAATTTTAAAACAAAATATGAAGCATAATGAGAAAAATGAAAATGGGTGTCAATTATCCATTCACCCTTTAGCTGCTGTTATTTAAAATGATCTTAATGATACTGAAAAGGATTCCATTACACCATTAGGAAAGATGCACTCTGCTGTCAGCCTACCTCATAATCTTTCCAGTTTAAATAAAATAAGTGGCGGTGGTCCTAAGATGGCAGAGGAATAGGGCGGAGAAATGACATTTTCCCCCACAAATTTATCAAAATAACGTTTGAACGCTGAGTAAATTCCACAAAACAACTTCTGAATGCCAGCAGAGGACATCAAGCACCCAGAAAAGCAGCCCATTGTCTTTGAAAGGAGATAGGAAAAATATAAAAGATAAAAAGACGGACAAAAGAGGTAGGGACAGAGATCCATCCCAGGAAGGGAGTCTTAAAAGAGAGAGAAGTTTCTAAACACCAGGAAACACTCCCACTGGCAAGTCTGTGGCAAGCCTTGGAACCTCAGAGGGCAACATAACCGGGAGGAAAAATAAATAAATAATTAAAACCCACAGATTGCCTGCCCAACGGTAACTCCCCCAGAGGAGAAGCAACGCAGACACCTTCATCCACCACTAGCAAGCAGGGGCTGGGCAGGGAGGCGCAGGCTGCATTGCTTAGAGTAAGGACCAGGCCTGAATGCCCCGAGGGCAATCTGAGCGAACTAACTTGGGATAGCAAACCAGACTGTGGGATAACTAGCACGCAAACGGCCCTAACCTAAGACACCGCCAGGCCCGCTCACAGAACCAAGGACTGACTAGAGCTAGCCGGCTGCTGACGGGCCCATCGCTCAACGGAGACAGGCAGGCGAGGACAGCCAGAGCTGGAAGGGGCAATTGCGGCCCCAGAGATGGCATCATCTACCAAACTGCAAGCAGGCTTTGTTGCTAACCAAGACTTCTTGGGATTCTGGACAGTCGACGTCTGCCTGAGAAGGTGCGCCAGTTGTACACCCAGAAAACCGAGCGGCAGGGACGGGGGAGGTGAAAAGTCACAACGACTGTGCTTGCCAAACACCTGGTCACCTGAGCTGCTCGGACCTAGGAAGGGCACAAAATGCAGGCCCAACCGAGTCTGTGCCTCTGAGGACCACCCGAGTGCCTGAACCTGAGCGGCTTAGACCTGGGAGGTACATGCAGCCCAGGGTGGGCCTCCGAAGGTTCCCAGCAGAGCAACCTACAGCCTGAGCAGTGTAGGCAGGGAAAGCACACACACTGTGAGCAGGGGCAAGCCCAGTGTGGCCGAGACAGTGGGAACACACGCCAGTGTTATTTGTTTGCAGTGTTCCTCCCTCCCCACAGCACGACTGAACAAGTGAGTCTAATACAAGTGTCCCCCACTGACCCTTGTGTCAGGGTGGAAATTAGACACTGAAGAGACCAGCAAACATGAGAAGCTAAAACAGAGGGAACAGCCTTGGAAGTGACAGATGGAGAAGTCTTGAGGTGACTGCAAGAATAAGACTGAAAACCATTGGCAGGAGGCTTAAGTCCAAATCCTGAGAACACCAGAGAACTCCCGACTCCAGGGAACATTAATCGATAGGAGCTCATCAAACACCTCCATACACTGAAACCAAGCACCACCCAAAGGCCAACAAGTCCCAGAGCAAGATGTACCACGCAAATTCTCCAGCAACACAGGAACATAGCCCTGAGCTTCAATATACAGGCTGCCCAAAGTCACTCCAAACCCACTGACATCTCATAACTCAGTAGTGGACACTTCATTGCACTCCAGAGAGAAGAAATCCAGCTCCACCCACCAGCTCCACCCACAACTTCCCAAAATTGAACCAGGAAGAAATAGAAAATCTTAACAGACCCATCACAAGCATGGAAATTGAAACTGTAATAGAAATCTTCCAGCAAACAAAAGCCCAGATCCAGACAGCTTCACAGCTGAATTCTACCAAAAATTTAGAGAAGAGCTAACACCTATCCTACTCAAACTCGTCCAGAAAATTGCAGAGGAAGGTAAACTTCCAAACTCATTCTATGAGGCCACCATCACCCTAATACCAAAACCTGACAAAGATGCCACAAAAAAAGAAAACTACAGGCCAATATCAGTGATGAACATAGATGCAAAAATCCTTGACAAAATTCTAGCAAACAGAATCCAACAAAATCCAACACTTAAAAAGATCATACATCATGACCAAGTGGGCTTTATCCCAGGGATGCAAGGATTCTTCAATATCTGTAAATCAATCAATGTAATACACCAGGTTAACAAATTGAAAAATAAAAGCCATATGATTACCTCAGTAGATGTAGAGAAAGCCTTTGACAAAATTCAACATCCATTTATG
This sequence comes from Ovis canadensis, assembly GCF_042477335.2. NCBI lineage: Eukaryota > Metazoa > Chordata > Mammalia > Artiodactyla > Bovidae > Ovis > Ovis canadensis. The sequence goes on from NC_091250.1 coordinate 78,445,025, forward strand.
ATAAAAACCCTCCAGAAAGCAGGAATAGAAGGAACATACCTCAACATAATAAAAGCCATATATGACAAACCCACAGCAAACATTATCCTCAATGGTGAATAATTAAAAGCATTTCCCCTAAAGTCAGGAACAAGACAAGGGTGCCCACTTTCACCACTTACTATTCAACATAGTTTTGGAAGTTTTGGCCACAGCAATCAGAGCAGAAAAAAGAAATAAAAGGGATCCAAATTGGAAAAGAAGAAGTAAAACTCTCACTGTTTGCAGATGGCATGATCCTCTACATAGAAAACCCTAAAGACTCCACCAGAAAATTACTAGAGCTAATCAATGAATATAGTAAAGTTGCAGGATATAAAATCAACACACAGGAATCCCTTGCACTAATAATGATAAAATAGAAAGAGAAATTAAGGAAACAATTCCATTCACCATTGCAATGAAAAGAATAAAATACTTAGGAATATATCTACCTAAAGAAACAAAAGACCCATATAAATAAAACTATAAAACACTGGTGAAAGAAATCAAAGAGGACACTAATAGATGGAGAAATATACCGTGTTTGTGGATAGGAAGAATCAATATATTGAAAATGAGTATACTACCTAAAGTAATCTATAGATTCAATGCAATCCCTATCAAGCTACCAATGGTTATTTTTCAAGGAGCTAGAATAAATAATTTCACAATTTGTATGGAAATACAAAAAACCTTGAATATCCAAAGCAATCTTGAGAAAGAAGAATGGAACTGGAGGAATCAAGCTGCCTGACTTCAGGCTCCACTACAAAGCCACAGTCATCAAGACAGTATGGTACTGGAACAAAGACAGAAATATAGATCAATGGAACAAAATAGAAAGCCCAGAGATAAATCCATGCACCTATGGACACCTTATCTTTGACAAAGGAGGCAACAATATACAATGGAGAAAAGACAATCTTTTTAACAAGTGGTGCTGGGAAAACTGGTCAACCACTTGTAAAAGAATGAAACTAGAACACTTTATAACACCATACACAAAAATAAACTCAAAATGGATTAAAGATCTAAATGTAAGACCAGAAACTACAAAACTCCTAGAGGAAAACATAGGCAAAACACTCTCTAACATAAATCATAGCAGGATTCTCTATGACCCGCCTCCCATAATGGAAATAAAAGCAAAAATAAACAAATGGGACCTAGTTAAACTTAAAAGCTTTTGCACAATTAAGGAAACTATTAGCAAGGTGGAAAGACAGCCTTCAGAATGGGAGAAAATAATAGCAAATGAGGCAACTGACAAAGAATTAATCTCAAAAATATACAAGCAACTCCTGCAGCTCAATTCCAGAAAAATAAATGACCCAATCAAAAAATGGGCCAAAGAACTAAGCAGACATTTCTCCAAAGGAGACATACAGATGGCTAACAAACACATGAAAAGATGCTCAACATAACTCATCATCAGAGAAATGCAAATCAAAGCCACAATGAGGTACCATCTCATGCCAGTCAGAATGGCTGCTGTCCAAAAGTCTATAAACAATAAATGCTGGAGAGGGTGTAGAGAAAAGGGAACCCTGTTACACTGTTGGTGGGAATGCAAACTAGTACAGCCACTATGGAGAACAGTGTGGAGATTCCTTAAAAAACTAGAAATAGAACTGCCTTGTGACCCAGCAATCCCACTTCTGGGCATACACACCAAGGAAACCAGAATTGAAAGAGACACGTGTACCCCAATGTTCATCGCAGCACTGTTTATAATAGCCAGGACATGGAAGCAACCTAAATGCCCATCAGCAGATGAATGGATAAGAAAGCTGTGGTACATATACACAATGGAGTATTACTCAGCCATTAAAAAGAATACATTTGAATCAGTTCTAAGGAGGTGGATGAAACTGGAGCCTATTATACAGAGTGAAGTAAGCCAGAAAGAAAAACACCAATACAGTATACTAATGCATATATATGGAATTTAGAAAGATGGTAATGATTACCCTGTATGTGAGACAGCAAAAGAGACACAGATGTATAAAACAGTCTTATGGACTCTGTGGGTGAGGGCGAGGGTGGGATGATTTGGGAGAATGGCATTGAAACATGTATATTATCATACGTGAAATGAATCGCCAGTCCAGGTTTGATGCATGATACAAGATGTTCAAAGCTGGTGTACTGAGATGACCCAGAGGGATGGTATGGAGAGGGAAGTGGTGGGGGGTTCAGGATGGGGAACACATGTATACCTGTGGTGGATTCATGTCAAAGTAGAGCAAAACCAATACAATATTGTAAAGTAATTAGCCTCCAATTAAATAAATTTATATTAAAAAATAAATAAATAAAATAAGTGGGCTGACTCTGTATCTGTTATAGAAGGAGGAAAAAAGCTCACAACTTTAAATGATTTTTCATTTTAAAGCAAGATGTATTGTTAACACCTAATTTTTTACTCCTATTATCAATTTGTATAAATGGAGAAATACTCAAAATTTAGGTCATTTATTTATTTATTCTGCATATATTTACTGCATCCCAAGCACTACTCCAATGATTGTGATCAGATAAAATAGACAAAAATCTTTCCCCAATGGAGCCTGCATTTTTTTGTTTGTCTTAAATCCAACTAAGATGGAGACTAAGATAAGATAAATCTTTACCTATCACCAAATACCTTTTAGATGAACAAAAGGGCACTTGACAGTCATACCAGTCAGTATTTGGGGAAATCATGGGAATTCAACATCACACATACACATCATACACACACAAAACACACAGATGCATTGTATATGTGTACATTAATTATGTATGTATGTCTACATGCTTATTTATCTATTTTAAGGCTAAAGTAACCTTTTAATCATTATGCAAATCCCTGAAAAAATACACATTTTAAATTGATAAGAAGCACTACATAGAGTAAAAAGCATTATCAGAAAATTTATACCCTATTAAACAAGTTTCTGTCACTAGTTAATATTTCTCTGAGATGTTATATATTTAGTGAAACATTATCTAAAAATATCAATATCATTACTGCTTTTGGCATCTGATAAACTGTGATGCAATTTTTCTTAGTGATTTACATATTCAAATCCTGTTTTCTCATAAATTGTTGTAAGCTCTTTGCTACCAGAGCAAATGTTACAAAACACTATTCCTTTTTCCCAGAGAATTATACATCTAGAAATAGAAAATGTAGGATATTAAAACAGAATTGTCTTTTTAGAATTATGAATATAACATTGTATGCTGAGGGTAATTAAGCCCTGGGCATGTGTTAGCAGTTATCCTTTGCTGCAGAAGCCATGTATAATTTTTCTTTGCAAAGCTCATATGATTTCACTTTATATCCAGAAAGTTAAAGCTTCATGGAGTTAGATGAACACTGAGACATTCAGCAGAAACCTATTTTTAGGTAGAGAAATTTGCCACTATCTGGCCTTCCACATGTCTATTATATATCAAGTACCTGTGGAGGATATACAGGCTACTTGCAAAAAATTTTACTTCATGGGTAAAATTTGTTGGCAACCTGGATAGAAGGATTAATGTTAATGTTACCTCTGGTTATAAATCACCGAATAGTATGTGAGTGGATTACAGGTGGTGGCTTGAGGTGGAGAGGACTATGTTTCAAGGAGAAGGCTTGGTTCCCAATAGTGAGAATATAGATTTTGGTGAGAGGCCCTACTAGCTTCTCATCTTAACACTACAATTTACAATCCTGTGACCTTAAGCAAGTCATTTAATCCCTTTGAGTTCTGTTTTCTCATTAGTAAAATGTGGATGAAAATCCCAGCCTTGCAGAACTGTTGTGAGGATGTGTTAAGAATTTAGTAAGTGTCTTATTTCTTGCGTAATCAAGTTCTTTTGGCAGCGACAATCTTTCTTCTCTACAAGAAACTGGGAAGGTACAGAGGCAAGGAGGAATTTCCAATGCAAGTGGTAGAAATGCTGATGAGTCAGTTGACAGAGCAGCTAAAGAGCTATGGCATTTGCTTTATTCTACACTATGAACAAAATATGTTTGTGTACATATTTGTTTATTCATTTATTTATTTACTTTTCTGAGTATATCTTGTCCTTCCAAGCTTTCAGTTCACATCCTTTTAACAAATGTACTGTGTTCTTTCTGGATAAATTCCAATCCCTTAACTTCTGCCTATTTTTCCAGTTCATGGATCAAAAACTCTAAGTGAGGATCAAATTTAGGTGTTTTGTTTAGTAGATAAGCTTTTCTTCCTTGCTTCCTTCTTGCTTCCGTCCTTCCCTCCCTTTCTCCCTCTCTCCCTTCTTTATTTCTTTTCCCCTTTCTGTGTTTCCTCATTTAGCCAGAATCTACTCCCTCTCACTGCCATTGGCCCTGACAGCTCCTGTTTCATATTCATTCCTAATTGCTTATTTGTTACATTTCCTGGACCCAGAAGACATTTAAGTCATGATTCCCTGTTTCAGTTCATCAGTATATCTTGCCTTCACTTGCCTCCCTATAGAGATAGGATGACCTGATTAGCCAAGTTGCCATCAACAGTCTTCCAAACCTTGTGCCCCTTCTTTCTTTGATTTTCTCTGGTGCTACTCTCTGCTTTCCAATACCCCATTTCTATCATGGGCTGAGGATAAAATTATTCAAGTTTTACATGTGGTTTCAATGACTTGAGGCTCCTTAGCCTGAGCATTGCTGTCAGTGAGAAGATGTCTTTCTTGGTTAGTATATCCACCACAGGTGTCTAACCTGACCAGTTTTATCTCACTTATTATTCTCTCCTGAGAATGGTCCGGCCCTGATAACCTTCCCAATTTGCAGCCTTAAAACAAGCTCTCTTTCTGTACCTATCTTCCCTCTTTCCTTTCTGTGAGTGAGGATGATTGTCCTCATTTCCATGGCTAAGTCTCTGCCTGAATTCCCTTACTGCTCTAATACAGTTTGAAACATAGAAGACATGTTTTTTAAATCTTGCTTTTCAAGTATCTGTCTCAAATTTAATATTTTATTTTCTTTCATTTTTGGCCATGCAGCATGTGAGATTTTATTTCCCGGATCAGGGATTGAATCTGCGTGCTCGGCAGTGAAAGCGTGGAGGAATCCTAACCTACTGGATGGGACAGTTGGATGGCATCACGGACTCAATGGACATGAGTTTGAGCAAGGTCCAGAAGTTGGTGATGGACAAGGAAGCCTGCTGTGCTGCAGTCCATGGAGTCACAAAGAGTCAGACATGAATGAGAGACTGAACTGAACTGAATTGAACATTCTGGACCTCCAGGAACTTCCCTAAAATTCTATTAATGGACGCTTGATTAGTCCTAACTTCAGGTTTTGAACTGAAAATTCATATATTTGTATAGGAGAAGAATGTTTTTGTGACTTACGTGTTTGCAATGCTCCTTTTTAAACCTCCAGCTGGGCAATTGTCACTGTCACATCCAGTTATCCTGTGTCTTTATCTATCAGCTTCACTCCTGGTCTGTAATCAGTTCTTTTTTTTCCCCCGATATTTTATTTATTTATTTATTTTACTTTACAATGTTGTATTGGTTTTGCCATACATCTACATGAATCCGCCATGGGTGTACATGTGTTCCCAATCCTGAACCCCCCTCCCTCCTCCCTCCCCATACCATCCCTCTGGGTCATCCCAGTGCACTAGCCCCAAGCATCCTGTATCCTGCATCGAACCTAGACTGGTGATTCGTTTCTTATATGATATAATCAGTTCTAAGACCAAAGACATGGACTTGTTATTATAACTCCCAATATAGGAAACCTGATGCATTCTTGAATTTAAAAGATGATTAAAGAAGAAATAGTTGACAAGTTGTTTTGAATGCTTATACTAAAATGCATCATGTATACTAAAATGCCTTACAAAATCAGAGTTTTGGTGATAGTGTCCAAATGAATGTTCATGCTGCTGCCCATGACTTGACAGACCAGGAGAACATCCAAGTGTAACAATACTGTTTTATTAAGCAATCTAAAATAATAAAGTATTAATAATAATAGCAATAATTAGTAACATTTGCTGGTAATTTTCCATGAGTCGGGATATGTTCTAAGTGAAATGTTGGCCGACTACAGCACAAGGCCAAATCCAGCCCAGAAGCTGTGTGTGCACATCCCATGAGATAAGAATGGTTTTCAAATTGCTGGAAAAAAAAATTTAAAGAATAAGGTTTTGTGACTGATCTTTAAATTTGGTTGTCTACTAATTAGAGTTTTATGAATGAAATACTTGTCATTTTTTCTCTCCTTCTTTTAAAATAAGTGTTCACATAATATCCTCAGGTTTGTTTCTTGGCCCGCAAACTTTAAAATATTTACTGCTAGCCCTTTAGAGAAAAAGTTTACTGACTCCTATGCTATATGATTGATATTCTGAAAAAGGCAAAGTTGGTGGACCACACTGATACAGTTAGTACATGGCTGGACCAGAATTGTCGTTCAAGTTAAGTGCTTCAAAATTCTTTTAACTTCAGAACTCACTTGAGGTGACAGTTTGGGGATTCTCAGGTGGCTCAGTGGTAAAGAACCTGCCTGCCCATGCAGGAGCTGCAGGAGACGCGGGTTTGATTGCTGGGTTAGGAAGATCCCCTGGAGGAGAAATGGCTACCCACTCCAGTATTCTTGCCAGGAAAATTCCAAGAACAGAGGAACCGAGGGAACTACAGTCCATGGGGTCGCGAAGAGTCGGATATGACTGAACACACAAAAAAACATACATGATAAAGCCTAATCTATTGAGAAAACACTATTTCTGTTCTCTCCATGTATCAGCAGAGACTTTCTCCAAAGGAGTTGATGCCATTTTCTGGTGGCCTGTCTTCTGAATGAAAGCCAGATCTGCTTCTCTGCCCTTGCTGGGTCCTGCCCTGGGTTCATGCTCACAGCTTGGAAGAGGCTGGGAGGGAAAGTGCTGAGCTGAGGGACTGGCACAGCTGCTCTTGCAGCTTCAGATCTTGAATGCTGCAGTTTCACACCAGTGTGCCTCAGCACTTCTTAATTGTCAGCTATAAAGTTCTGCAGCTGTCTTTGTCAAATGTGTCTACATTCTCACAAATTCCTGAGGAGGTTGATTGTGTGACACTAAGACACATTTTTTAACTCACCCTCTAAACTGTTTCTTCTTAGCTAAAGGCAGGCAAAGAACTCTTACTCTTCTCAAGTTTCAAGAAGTCCTGCTCCTCTTTAAGGACACAATCTCAGAGTCTGAGATTGATGGTGACCCCTCTCTCTTTTTGTGTTCACCTATGGAAATGGAAGCTTATTGAAAATGAGATATGAAGATTCCAAATCTCTCCTACAGAGCCTGCAATATTCCCAAAGTAGTCACAACTGCTAATGACATCATAAAAATATATGTATAGACTGAGCATCGGTGTAAGCCTTAACTTTTAATAATGGGTTGTGATAGTGATGTCTTGATAGATAATCCACTCAAAAGATACTCTTTAATAAATTAAAGAAAATATTAAAATACAGTAAAGTCAATGTTATTACCAAAGATTTCTGACTTTCAGTTACTTACACTACTGATTAGCCTTTGAGATCCCCAGAGAAAGCAGATATGAAATTTTATGTATAAACAACACATACTTTCAGTTGTTGATTAACCTAACAAATAAGTCCATAGATAACAAGAATATACTGTGATTATATGACGTTCTCATGAATGTTACTAAAGTACAATATTTTTTGTCAAGACTGAATATTAGAATTTCAATGTTAAACATTCTCCACTAGAAAGCAACTGTTTTTATTTTTGTTTTTGATTTCTTCTAAGGAGAAGTATAGGTCACCTTTTTCCTTCCCAGGGAGAGGTGTTTCAGGCAGAATGCTGCTTCAGGTGTGACATTCCTCAGTCTGGCAACTCAGAATCAAATGTGTCCCCCACCCTGGATTTTTTTCCTCTAATGGTTCAGATGATGACAGATTGCCTTTCTCACCAGCAAGTGCCTCCAAAACTACTGGTTCACATACAATGTCTATAGAAGTGTCATATTTCTCCAAGACAATCCTTTCTCTATGGATTTCAATTTCTTTATATATTAAAATCTCAAAATGATTTAGGAAAGTTGTTAGGATACTTGACATATTTTTAAAATACTTATTTATTTATTTGACTGCACCAGGTCTTAGCTGTGGCATGTGGGATCAAATTCGCTGACCAGGGATTGAAGCTGGAACCTCTGTATTGGGAGCCCAGAATCTTAGCCACTGGACCACCAGGGGAGTCCCAAACACTTGATATTTTTGAAGAAAGCGACTGAAAGAGCTCTTCTGTCTTCCATTTATTTGGCGGTTTGGTCTCCATAGAGTCACTTTTGGCATGTGGTGCCATTTTGCAAGTGCAGTCATTTTTGCTTCTCTTGTACACAAGCGCCCGTACCTTGCTTTTTCTATCACTAGAGCTGATTCTACTGACCCTCCCTCCAACTCCTCGAGCCCGCCTTCAAATAGTCCTCAAAACCTACTATGGTTTAATTTCTGGCTATTGTAAATTTGAGAAATAAGACCTGTACCTATTTTAATTTTTAAATTACCAGATAGATTAAGCATTTTATTCTTCTTAGTTTTGGCTTATATATTTTGGAATGATTAACATTTGTGTACTTCACGTGTCTCTCACTTCGTAGTACATATTTCATACATTAACTTCTTTAATCTGTTAAACTTTCATTGGAGAGAGACACTATTATTAACCCTCTTTTGCAGATAATGGAAGTGAACAGAGTTTGTGTTAAATCAATTTCTATATGACTCTGAAGTCTCTGTTCTCAACTAGTACAGTATATACTGCTTGAAATTCTTTAGGGATACAACAAAAAAGCTATTTCAAATCCCCAGGAACTGCTATTTTCATTGAGAGGTTAGATGCTCTCTCACAGGCTCAGCTAGCTTGAAATTCAAATTCTTCTTACCAGTGCTTTGTTATCATTTTGAAAGGGATGGAGACGCAAAATAAGAAGTGAAGACATTTGCTTATTCTCTCCGTTTCGTATCTCCTGTGATTCTTAAGGTTATCTATGTTTTCAAGAAGTACAGCTACCCCATAAGGACGTCTGCTTTTGTTAGAATAAGAACATTGCGATTTGTTTTCCTGACACTGATCCCACCTTCCAGTCTTTTGTTTCTGACTCTGTTATTGTTTTTATATAATTTTCCTTTTTCATCATTTCCACTTATAAAATACCATTTGCAGACCCTTTCTTCTGAGTGTGCTCTGCAAGACTATAAGTATAAGCATATAAACAAATTGTGCATTGAGGGCAGCATGATCTGATGAGTAGAGCTTTTTTAAAATTACTTTTCTGAGGTATGATTCACCAAAAGTTGTACATATTTAATGTGTACAACTTTTTTTTCTAATGTGTACTATTTGATGAGTTTGGTGATAAGTACATATCTGTTTAGACATAGTCATCCATTATTTCCAAAAGTTTCGTCTCATTCTCATTATTAGCATTTTTTTTGTAATAAGAACACTTACCATAAATCTGCCCTTTAAGCAAACCATTAAGTGTATACTACAGCACTGCATGAAATTTTTGAGAATCACAAGAGCTGGGTGTTGGCTCTCTTGCCGATAGCATCACTGTTAAGAACTTACTTTTACTGAGTGCATTATATCTGCCATGCACTGTTTTAGACTCTGTATTTTTTTATGATTCAATACTAAAGAAAAGCCAAGAAGGAGGATAAAATTATTATTGCTAAATTACAGGTTAAAAACAAGAGACTCAGAGAGCGAATGCAACATACTCAAATTTATACAGGTAACAAATGATGGATCAATCTCCGAAGTTTTGCTGAATCATCTTATATCCTTATACCTAGCTGTCTTTTGGTAAAAGTAGTGAGTTTCACTAAATGATTTCTAAGGTCCCGTCTATTTAAACAATTCTGTGATCTCTTTCTATGGAAGTGTTATTTTAATGTCAGGAAAATGAACTACTTCATCTCTATTCATTTACAAGTCCATTTTCTTCCTCTGACATTTTCTCTTCTGAGAGGATTTAGCACTAACCTGTGTAATTTTATCCTTGTAGTTGCCTAATTTCATAAGCAGAACATTCAAGTTAGTGAATTTATTAAAATTTGTAAAATTAAAACAGCTTAATTTTCTTTCTACAACTCCCAGCACCAAGTATAACAGCTGGTCCATAGTAGGTTCACATGAAATGTTAAATTTTGAATACATTCTTATGTTTATGTGAATATTATTTGCATGTGTTTTGTTCCCTGGATTATAAATTCACTGAGAATATTAGACTGATAGTTGAGTTGGAAATAGGGCAACAATTAGATCTAATTTGTCCAAGTTAATTTTGAACTACCAAACAGCAGCCCATGTTTCACCTTCAGTCCAAGATCCTAAAAAGAAAAAGCATGCCTTGTTTTCTCTGTATTTTAGCATTTTGTACACCCAGGGCATTTGGGAGTCTTGCTGCCTCTATTCACTTTTGCAGATGGAGATGTTAGTCTCATTTGAGCAGATGACCTATTCATTTTCCACATTCTGAATATTTTACAATTTGTCACATCGCTTGTGAGGGAGCAAAGAATGAGCATGAGATGGAAGGGAGTTATTCAGGGAGCTACTCACCCTAGCTTTTGTGTGCTGTGTGCACGCTAAGTCGCTTCAGTCATGTCTGACTCTGCGACCTTGTGAACTGTAGCCCACCAGGCTCTTCTGTCAATGGGATTCTCCAGAAAAGCATACTGGATTGGGTTGCTATGCCCTCCTCCAAGGGATCCTCCCAACCCAAGGACTGAACCCAAGTCTCATATGTCTTCTGCATTGGCTGGCAGGTTCTTTACCACTAGGGCCAACTTGGAAGGCTCCGAGTCTTTGTGTGTGTGTGTTAGTCACTCAGTTGTGTTCAACTCTTTGCGACCCCATGGACTATAGCCCAGCAGGCTACTCTGTCCATGGAATTCTCCAGGCAAGAATACTGGAGTGGGTAACCATTCCCTTCTTCAAGAGATCTTCCCGACCCAGGGATCTAACCTGGGTGTCCTGCATTGCAGACAGATTCTTTACTGCTGAGCCCCTGGGGAAGCCCTTGAACCACCAAGGAATCCCAATTATTAAGATGACCAAACAATTTAAAACCTAGTTTTAAAGATAGTATTAAGGAGAACTAACATGAATCAAAAGAGCTCATTTTCCTTAGCAAAAGAGTTGTGTTTCCACATAGATTGTTAATGTTCTATGGTGTTTTCATGCATAATTTTGACTTTTCCATTTCTCCTCCCCAGTTTGGCTGCCCCTCACGGCCAAGAAGAATCATTATTTTAAAGTTTGTATGTTCTGTATTTTTCCCTTCCTGCTGTTTAGTCTTTATGAACTAAGAAGTTTTAAAATAAAATTCATATTTGATTTTATTAAGCCCTCCTTTCTCATAAACCTTGTTTTGCCTATTTCAATTTTCATGCATTTGAATATTAATAGATAAGCATAAAACTTCAGAGTACAATTTCCCATTATATTTTTAAAGGTGACTTTTTTTTCAGGTAATGAATTAAAAGTCCTTGTTCTTCTTTTAGGTCAAAAAATGTTTATGAGGCCTATTTAAAATGTTTAGTGGATCTGATATAACCAACCCCTTAAGATAGGAAGATGTTCACTATTTTTATTATCATTATCTTTTAATATTGATTGAACTAACGCCTGGTATTTAATTCTGTCACCTCATCTTTGAGTCATCATTCTTCTAATATAGAGGTTATCAAAGTGATGGCTATCTAGTGATAATTAGAACATGATTTTTTGTGTTTTTTTTTTCAGCTATTCACTCCCAAGAAATTAAATATGAAGACACTTAAAAGAAATCATTTTGATTATTAGTGAGGAATGAGAGGAAAAAGGAAGGAAAGTAGGAAAGAAGGGAGAAAGAAGCAGTAACAGCGGAAGATGAAACATTCTAAGAATAGAGTCTGGCTCCTAGAATAGTGGATGCTATTTCTTCCTGTTTCGTCTGATAGCAATATGAATGCTTGCTGTGCAGAACTCCATGGCATCCTATAGCCCTGCGATAGTGGGATAGTTTGGATTTTTCATCTTTTAAACTGATGAGTTCAAAGAGAAATGGATAAGATGATGTGGTTATTTGCTCATTTCTGGCCTAGAGATACTTGATTAGCTGATAGTTGATAACATGATATTTATTCCTTTTACATTTCTGTATATTTCTACTTGTATCTGTGGTATGACTCTTTATGAATTAATATGCAAGTGTTAATGCCATAAATATAGATGATAATCTGGAATCCCATGTATAACCAGATGCTCGTATACACATATACACACATATCTCACCCACCTTGGCTTTGTGATTGAATTTTAGAAATTATTAAGGGATTTCAGTATTACCTAGGGTAGAATTTTCACTATACAAACTTAATAAAAGATATCAAAGAAGTTTTGTAATCTGTACAAAATGATGAATTAATCATGCTCATTTGCGAATATAAATGTATACCAGACAGTATGCCAGATTGTGATGTATGGGTTTCTTTATTAATAAAAAATGGACAAACAAATATTTCCAGTTATAAGAGTTCTTATGTGGAAAAGACAGTTAAAGTTTTAAACTATAGGACGAGTAGAGGAAAGCACTTAACAGTTATTTCAACAACTTCTGGGCCAGTAATTTTATATGTGTATTTTATTCAGTGCTCATAATAACTCCATATGGCAAGTATTATTCTCAATTAATAAATGACAGAATTATTGTTCTGAGAAATTAAAAATCTTGCCAAACTAAACCCCAATTGAAAGTTCATTTTTATTTAATAAAACCTTTACAATTTAAAACATAGGAAAGAATACATTGGTGTATAGCTTTTATATTTTCCCACAATTCTTTATTATCCACAGGTCATTTATCATATATATTTATATATATATATATTTTTAATTTACTTCTGGTAGTCTCTATACTCTGTGCAGAAGAGAGAAAAAGACCTTTCTGTTCCTTGGCACTTACCATATGCTACTGTTATTCATGGAAGTATGCAATATGTCATAGAAGATGTATAAGTGATCCAATAATTTAAAAGTGATTCAAATAATCACTCTTTGTTCTTAACTCATCAGTGATTTTCATAGAAGAGATTTTCTTTTCTGACTGTGAGTGATTGGGCAAATGATGCTTCATGAGAAGGGATGGCATGAGTCAATTAGCAGGGAAAAGGTGGCTCAGTGGTAAAGAATTTGCCTGCCAACACAGGAGACACGGGTTTGATCCTAGAATGGCAAGATTCACTGGCAGAGGAAATGATAACCCATTCTAGTATTCTTGCCTGGAGAATCCCATGGACAGAGGAGCCTGGGAGGTTACAGTCCATGGGGTAGCAAAGAGTCAGACACAACTGAACAACTAAGCACACATGTACGAAAGCAGAGAACATACTTAAGAGTATAGTCCTACCCAAGTGTTTCTATTGTGAAAAAAGTATATTGCAAAGCTATTCTGGATGGATAGATTAAGATCATATTCCAGGGGTCTTTGATGCCACGGTAAGAATTATCATAGCCAGAATGCAAAACAAAGACACAGAAGTTTGATGATAAGTTGCAGTTTAACCTGATCAGAAGTGGTTTGAAACCTTTTTCTAACACTTAACAGTTGTACTATACTGATCTAATTACTCAATGTTTTTAAGGCTTGATTTCCTCATCTGTAAAATGTAGAATGAAATGCCTCATATTAGTCACCCTTTTCCATAACAATTGGAGAAGGCAATGGCACCCGACTCCAGTACTCTTGCCTGGAAAATCCTATGGACGGAGGAGCCTGGTAGGCTGCAGTCCATGGGGTTGTTAAGAGTCGGATACAACTGAGTGACTTCAGTTTCATTTTTCACTTTCCACTTTCACGCATTGGAGAGGGAAATGGCAACCCACTCCAGTGTTGTTGCCTGGAGAATCCCAGGGATGGAAGAGCCTGGTGGGCTGCCGTCTATGGGGTCGCACAGAGTCAGACACGACTGAAGTTACTTAGCAGCAGCAGCAGCAGCAGCAGCCATAACAATGCTAAGTTACAAACCTCCCCAACCTGGTAACTTACATTCATAAGTATTTGTTCTCATGCTCACAATATGTAGATGGACTGTGCATCATTTGGTCTGGCATGGTCTCCATGGAGCAACTCTGCCTGGGATGCTTGTTAGATTCAGCTTCACTCCACATGTGTTTGTTCTGGAGATCAGAATGAAGGGTGACAGTTATTAGCAATGGATAAGGATCTTTTGGGAGAAGATTCAAGACAGGTAAATACAGATAGGAAGAACTTGGGGGAGGCTTTTGGGACCAATATCTGTGAGAGTAAGTGGTAAACAAGATGGGCAGGAGAAAGAACAGATCCCAATTTTGTTGCAAACAAGTTCGATTCAGTACAGTTGCTCAGTCGTGTCCGACTCTTTGCAACCCCATGAATCACAGCACTTCAGGCCTCCTTGTCCATCACCAACTCCCAGAGTTCACTAGACTCACATTCGTCGAGTCAGTGATGCCATCCAGCCATCTCATCCTCTGTCGTTCCCTTCTCCTCCTGCCCCCAATCCCTCCCAGCATCAGAATCTTTTCCAATGAGTCACCTCTTCGCATGAGGTGGCCAAAGTACTGGAGTTTCAGCGTTAGCATCATTCTTTCCAAAGAAATCCCAGGGCTGATCTCCTTCAGAATGGACTGGTTGGATCTCCTTGCAGTCCAAGGGACTCTCAAGAGTCTTCTCCAACACCACAGTTCAAAAGCATCAATTTTTCGGTGCTCAGCCTTCTTCACAGTCCAACTCTCACATCCATACATGACCACTGGAAAAACCATAGCTTTGACTAGATGGACCTTAGTCGGCAAAGTAATGTCTCTGCTTTTGAATATACTATCTAGGTTGGTCATAACTTTCCTTCCAAGGAGTAAGCGTCTTTTAATTTCATGGCTGCAGTCACCATCTGCAGTGATTTTGGAGCCCAAAACCATAAAGTCTGACACTGTTTCCACTGTTTCCCCATCTACTTCCCATGAAGTGATGGGACTGGATGCCATGATCTTCGTTTTCTGAATGTTGAGCTAGGCCAACTTGTTCACTCTCCTGTTTCACTTTCATCAAGAGGCTTTCTAGTTCCTCTTCACTTTCTGCCATGAGGGTGGTGTCATCTGCATATCTGAGGTTATTGATATTTCTCCTGGCAATCTTGATTCCACCTTGTGTTTCTTCCAGTCCAGCATTTCTCATGATGTACTCTGCATATGAGTTAAACAAGCAGGGTAACAGTATACAGACTCGACGTACTCCTTTTCCTATTTGGAACCAGTCTGTTGTTCCATGTCCAGTTCTAACTGCTGCTTCCTGACCTGCATACATATTTCTCAAGGGGCAGGTCAGGTGGTCTGGTATTCCCATCTCTTGGAGAATTTTCCACAGTGTATTGTGATCCACACAGTCAAAGGCTTTGGCATAGTCAATAAAGCAGAAATAGATGTTTTTCTGGAAGTCTCTTGCTTTTTCGATGTTCCAGCAGATGTTGACAATTTGATCTCTGGTTCCTCTGCCTTTTCTAAAATCAGCTTGAACATCAGGAAGTTCACAGTTCACGTATTGCTGAAACCTGGCTTGGAGAATTTTGAGCATTACTTTACTAGCATGTGAGATGAGTGCAATTGTGCGGTAGTTTGAGCATTCTTTGGCATTGCCTTTCTTTGGGATTGGAATTAAAACTGACCTTTTCCAGTCCTGTGGCCACTGCTGAGTTTTCCAAATTTGCTGTCATATTGAGTGCAGCACTTTCACAGCATCATCTTTCAGGATTGGAAATAGCTCACCTGGAATTCCATCACCTTCACTAGCTTTGTTCATAACGATGATTTCCAAGGCCCACTTGACTCCACATTCCAGGATGTCTGGCTCTAGATTAGTGATCACACCATCATGATTATCCGGGTCGTGAAGATCCTTTTTGTACAGTTCTTCTGTGTATTATTGCCACCTCTTCTTAACATCTTTTACTTCTGTTAGGTCCATACCATTTCTGTCCTATATTGAGCCCATCTTTGCATGAAGTGTTACCTTGGTATCTCTAATTTTCTTGAAGAGATCTCTAGTCTTTCCCATTCTGTTCTTTTCCTCTATTTCTTTGCATTGATCGCTGAAGAAGACTTTCTTATCTCTTCTTGCTATTCTCCGGAACTCTGCATTCAGATGCTTATATCTTTCCTTTTCTCCTTTGCTTTTTGCCTCTCTCCTTTTCACAGCTCTTTGTAAGTAAGGCCTCCCCAGACAGCCATTTTGCTTTTCTGCATTTCTTTTCTATGGGGATGGTCTTGATCCCTGTCTCCTGTGCAATGTCACAAACTCCATAGTTCAACTCATTCCATAGTT
The DNA here is from genome assembly GCF_042477335.2 of Ovis canadensis. Lineage (NCBI taxonomy): Eukaryota > Metazoa > Chordata > Mammalia > Artiodactyla > Bovidae > Ovis > Ovis canadensis. Next base: position 78,461,411 of record NC_091250.1, read on the forward strand.
CATCAGGCACTCTATCTATCAGATCTAGGCCCTTAAATCTATTTCTCACTTCCACTGTATAGTCATTTGGGATTTGGTTTAGGTCATACCTGAATGGTCTAGCAGTTTTCCCTACTTTCTTCAATTTAAGTCTGAATTTGGTAATGAGTTCATGATCTGAGCCATAGTCAGCTCCTGGTCTTAAGTCACAGCTAATTTCACTGGATGCTCTGGAGCTAAGATCATGTATCAGAGTAGCATAGCTTGCATGGATATTGATGTCAGTTCAGACCCTGTATCCAATAAATCCCTTGAATTACCTGGGTATATTCTACTTTTCCAAATGTGTAGTTACTGTTACAAATCTTTTAAGAAAAGATTGGGGGAGTATTACATTATTCCTTTGCTGTGTGGTTGGAGTGTCCTTCCTCCCTGGAGCCTGGTGAGTTCAGTATTTGTGTATCAGGACCAAAATTTGACTCAAGTCTGGAACCAGAAACAGTGCTGTGATATTCCTTGGGGCAACTGCTCTCTGGATCTTAAACTCCCCTCCTTGATTGCTTATGATTTCATAGATTTAGCAATGCCAATGATGGCTCTCTATTTAGTTTACTCTGATGAAAACTTTGGTCTATGAACTATCTTCACAATTCTCAGGGGACCAAGCACCCTTGATGATTTTTACTATCTTGCTACTCATTTTGATAATTGAGCTCATGTTATTTCTGATAAGTAAGCACTGTTTCCTGCCTTGTATTGTTTGGAGGGATGCTTTTATATTAATATCCATTGTTCCCAGTAGTCTGGTTGAATAATGGCATATGGTTTACTATGAGACCTGGCCTACAGGGATCACATAACTGAATTTGGAGATGGTGAACCTCTCACCAGCACATCTCTTATTGCTTTGACAAATAATATATCCTCTAGGCCTTATCATTAAATACTTTCCTCTGGTTTTGGATGAAACACCCACATTAAAGTGTCCACTTTTCTGAGCCTTGTATTTCTTTATTCCTCTATTAACCATGGCAATTTTAGATTTCTACCTCAGTTAATGTGGCCCAGTGCTTTTTCCACACTTCAGGTAGCCATCGTTCAGTACACCTATACCATCTCCAAGACTTCACAGAGTATTTAGTTTATATAATGAGAGAGTGTTCCCATATCAATATACTCTCTTTTATAACCAATATTCCTTGATCCAGTACCCTGAAATTCCAGTCCATGTATATTTTTGTATCTTTTATGAAACTTGTTGGATAAATCTTGTAGTTCCTTCTGGATATAGTCCCTTTCCTTTACTTATAGGTCTGGTTTCCCCAGCTGGGTTCTCTTTTGACTTTATATTAATGATTGGCTTAGTGACTAAGGGGAGAGGTGGAAAGGAACAGATTCTAAGTAGGGGGTGATATATTTTAACTTCTAGAGAAGAGATCTCAGAATTGTCTTCAATCAATGGAGAGTGAAAAAAGAGAGAGAGAGAATGTGATAACCCTTAGTAATAATGGGCTGCTTTGCAAACTCATGGGGTTTCACAGGAATATAAAGTTTCAGTCTTTTAGCTGAAACAACCCAGATGTCAGAATTCATTCTTTCCCAATTATCGCCTTGACTTTGACATAATAGACCTGCCTTGGTTGTAATTTCAATTTTCTCTTGTGTATGCCTACTCTTACCACTAATTTCCACAACTCACCATTTTCTGACAATTCACTGTAGGAGGTAAGAATCTTGTTGACTTTCACACTTAATAACCTAGTAATAACTGTCAGTTTTTAATTATCTTCTCTCCAGGGTATGAATCTAGCTTAGCAATAGCCACCAGATTCCATTTTCTTCAGAGTCACTATTTCCCTCCAAATTCCTAAAATACCTGATACACTGTATCAGCTAATGTATTGTCTTCCATAGTTGTACCAGCCTAGTTCATCACCAAAGATAGTTTTAACAATTGTCCTGCTACCGTGTTCCAAGGATACTTTGTGCTTCCCCACTACCATTTATGGGGCTTCCTTGGTGGCTCAGTGGTAAAGAATCCACCTGCCAATGCAGGAGACATGGGTTTGATCCCTGAGTTGGGAAGATCCCCTGGAGAAGGAAAAGGCAAACCTCTCTAGTATCCTTGCCTGGAGAACCCCATGGACAGAGGAGCCTGGTGGACTACAGTCCATGGGATCACAAAAGTGTTGGATGTGACTTAGCAACTAAACTGGAGAAGGCAATGGCAACCCACTCCAGTGTTCTTGCCTGGAGAATCTCAGGGACGGATGAGCCTGGTGAGCTGCCATCTATGGGGTTGCACAGAGTTGGACACGACTCAAGCGACTTAGCAGCAGCAGCAGCAGCAACTAAACAAAAACAAAAGCCAACATTTATAAGTTACTCAGCTCCAAAATCCCATTTTAGTTTCTTGGATCATCCCTGGAACCGGCTGTCATAGTTTGGATTCTTAGTAGGTATACTCTGAGCTGGGGGCTAGAATGTAGAAAATAAGACTAGACAGCAAATGAATTTGAGCTGTGATGTATCCCTAACAGGGGTCTCCAGTGACCTAATGGGAAACTCCCGAGCTCTTGAGCTGGAAAGACCCATGTTGACGGAACTAGGTCTTTTCACCTCTGGATTGATCAATCATTAAATAAGCTCAGCCCCAAGGGGAAAAAATAACCTTGGGAAAATAATTTTTTTTGACTGAGGGCAAGTCTGAAAGAGGGCTGACAGCTCAGGTACATCTTCTGGAAGGAACCCCAGCACCTGGGCAATGATAAACCTTTGAGGTTATTTCCGATGGGATGTCTGACAGCAACGTATCACAGCATCTGCCACCATCGCTGTTGCCACTTCTTTCATTCTAGCTCAGAAATCACCCCACTTGCTTTCTGACTTTCCTAATAGTTCACTCCAATAAGAAGCTCTAGCAAAGGTCACCAGTGCTTCCTGATGGCTGTTCTGGCCAAAAACACTGGCTGAATTATTTCCTTGGTCTAAGCCCCAGCGCCCATCTTGGTAGCAGAACATACGAGTTGGGGAGAAGACAGCTGGGTTCCATATAGAGAAGGGAATCCATCATTATTGTAGATCATTCCCTCATAGCACATTATGCACCTTTGGTCTTAGCCTCACCACATTTTATTGCATTCCTTTGCATATGTATCTGTTCCCCACTAAAGATTAAAATTCTTGAAGACAGACTTACTCATATTTGTATTCTCATCAACTATTACAATTGTTAATACACATTATGCGAATTCTCTTCTCTCTTGCCTCCATGGTAAGAGTAGCCCAGAATGAGAACCTCCAGATGAATACCAATGAAGGTGTTAGCATGGTAGATCAAGTAACAAAAATTAGGCTAAATGAGAATGTGACAAGGGGGACAGAAAAAGCAATGCATTTGAAAGATAAAACAGAACTGATGTGATGGAATTTTACAGTGGATTCTCTATGACAGTTTAAGGAAAATATAGTGGGAACAATAATGATGTTAAGAATGAAGAAGATGCGGGAAGACTGTTATGGTAGGAAAGGAGAATGATGGGCCATTTATGGTCACTTGATTTGAAGGCACTTGAAAGCCTCAGTTTGGAAATATATACAAATCTATTGGAAATGTGAGACTGGGCATTGGAAGGTAGAGAAATCAACACCAAAAATGTACATCCAGAAGTTATATGAATAAAGCATATAATGGAAACCATTGAAGTCTGTTCAGTTGCCTGAAAGAGCTTTGGAGAATACAAAGGAGAAAACCATGAGCTGAACTTGGGTAACACCTGTATTTGAAGACATATTAAAAAAGAGGATACCAAGAGGGAAAGGATGACGAGGTGAGAATAAAGCAAATGCAGATGCTGTCATTAGGAGCACTTCAAGAAAGATGAATCAGTAGAAGTAACAAGGTTACCAGGGCATCACAGAGAATGAGGAAAATAATTAAGGGAACACTGAACTCAGCAACTATTTATCCTAATTCCACTAACAAATATTTTTGAGCATTTGTTTCATACCTTGTGACAGGCATCTGTAGATGCAGCAGAAAACAAGGCTGATACAGTTTAATTCCTCTGGAAATACAAGCATTCTTGAGAAAGCAGTTTCATTACAGTGCTGGGAGCTAAAAGACATAATTAGTCTCAGGCAACACTTGTAGACTGGAGAGGTCAGGTGTCTTTCTCAGCTTCTATTATCTGAATTTTGCTACTTTTTTTCCCTTTATGGATTTTGTCAGGCAGTATTCACTTGTTTTACAAATGAAGATATTAGCACTGAGAAATTAAGGATCTTGCCCAAATTGTAAAGTTAGGTAGTGACAAAGCTAGGAAAAATTTTTTATTCCATTTCTTCTTTTCTGTTTTATTTTTGCTGTGCAAGCCTGAATATTTATTGGAATTTGAAGCAATTGCTTGGAACTTAGAGGTAAGGGTATCATCATTATGTCCTTATTTTGGTTACAAATGAAACATAAGAAAATAATATCCATTCACTGTGCTGGGCACTGAGATTTAGAGATGAGCAAAACAAAAGAGTCTGTGCATTCACCGATAATACAGTGAAGTGTGGGAGAAAGGGGAAAAAAAATTCTCAAGTGAAAAAAAAAATCTGCTGGAGACCTATGAAGAAAAAAAGCAAAGATTAATACTTTATTATTATTTAATCATTTTATACAAATGCCTGCTAACGCATGCTCTTTTCTATTTAGTCAAGCAATTTATAGAAAAGTTACTTTCTGGACTCATCCAGTTCAGTTCAGTTCAGTCGCTCAGTCGTGTTCGACTCTTTGCAACCCCATGAACCGCAGCACGCCAGGCCTCCCTGTCCATCAACCATCTCCCGGAGTTCACTCAGACTCACGTCCATCGAGTCAGCGATGCCATCTAGCCATCTCATCCTCGGTCGTCCCCTTCTCCTCCTGCCCCCAATCCCTCCCAGCATCAGAGTCTTTTCCAATGAGTCAACTCTTTGCATGAGGTGGCCAAAGTACTGGAGTTTCAGCTTTAGCATCATTCCTTCCAAAGAAATCCCAGGGCTGATCTCCTTCAGAATGGACTGGTTGGATCTCCTTGCAGTCCAAGGGACTCTCAAGAGTCTTCTCCAACACCACAGTTCAAAAGCATCAAGTTTTCAGCGCTCAGCCTTCTTCACAGTCCAACTCTCACATCCATACATGACCACAGGAAAAACCATAGCCTTGACTAGACGGACCTTAGTCAGCAAAGTAATGTATCTGCTTTTCAATATGCTATCTAGGTTGGTCATAACTTTTCTTCCAAGGAGTAAGTGTCTTTTAATTTCATGGCTGCAGTCACCATCTGCAGTGATTTTGGAGCCCAAAACCATAAAGTCTGACACTGTTTCCACTGTTTCCCCATCTATTTCCCATGAAGTGATGGGACTGGATGCCATGATCTTCGTTTTCTGAATGTTGAGCTAGGCCAACTTGTTCACTCTCCTGTTTCACTTTCATCAAGAGGCTTTTTAGTTCCTCTTCACTTTCTGCCATGAGGGTGGTGTCATCTGCATATCTGAGGTTATTGATATTTCTCCTGGCAATCTTGATTCCACCTTGTGTTTCTTCCAGTCCAGCATTTCTCATGATGTACTCTGCATATGAGTTAAATAAGCAGGGTGACAGTATACAGCATTGACGTACTCCTTTTCCTATTTGGAACCAGTCTGTTGTTCCATGTCCAGTTCTAACTGCTGCTTCCTGACCTGCATACATATTTCTCAAGGGGCAGGTCAGGTGGTCTGGTATTCCCATCTCTTGGAGAATTTTCCACAGTATATTGTGATCCACACAGTCAAAGGCTTTGGCATAGTCAATAAAGCAGAAATAGATGTTTTTCTGGAAGTCTCTTGCTTTTTCGATGTTCCAGCAGACGTTGGCAATTTGATCTCTGGTTCCTCTGCCTTTTCTAAAACCAGCTTGAACATCAGGGAGCTCATGGTTCACGTATTGCTGAAGCCTGGCTTGGACTCATTAGGGTATTAATTTTAAAGCAGTATATTTCCTTACTGATGATTTACCCTGATGTATGTAAGTTCACATTGAATTCTCTGTCCTTATACAGGCTCTACATCATTTAAGTTCAAACTAAAAATGGATCTTACTTCCCACTTTCCTCCATTGGTCCAGAAGAGCATAACTTGCATTTTGATGAACTAATAATGTAATATGAGGGCTCAGTCTCTTCAGCCATGTCTGACTCTTTGCAACCCTATGGATGTAGCCCGCTGGGCTCCTCTGTCCATGGGATTCTCCAGGCAAGAATACTGGAGTGGGTTGCCATGCCCTCCTCCAGGGGATCTTCTCGACTTAGGGATCGAACCTGGGATTGGCTTCTGCATTGCAGATGTTCTTTATTGCCTGGAATTCCTTTGCAGGAATGATTTCCTGCATTGCAGGAATTCTTTACTCCTGAGCCACTGTGGAAGCCTTAATAATGTAATGTAATATAGTATAATGATAATCATGTATTTCTCTATTATAGATAATATAAAAATTTATATAATTTATTCATATTTTTAGAATATGTATTTTATATCATTTATATAATGTATATAATGTGTTTGTATATAATTTATAGAATGATATATAATAATATTACTATTAATTATACTAGTTATAAGCTCAGGCTTTTAATTCATGCCTTCAAACACTATTTGTCTTCTGCTTGCCATTAACTTCCTAAATTCTAGGAAATAAAAAAGACTTAGTCCCAGGCTTTCCTCTGGAAGAGCTATCAGCCTCAAGAATATCAGAATATGAGGAATTCCATCTAAGTGTGTTTCCCAGAGAAGTGACATTTACTCTATAGTGGATCAAATTAACATAAGCAAAAAATAGTAGTAATAATAATTTTAAGAAGAACTGTTTCTAAGAGGCATTGCTTTTCACTGAGTGCATCCTGAATATAATAAATCATATGACTCTCTCAGTCATCTTTAGTCCCATCACCAAGGACTCATAGTGTAAAGCACTGTCTGAGGGCTTCAAGCTGGTTTTAGAAAAGGCAGAGGAACCAGAAATCAAGTTGACAACATCCACTGGATCATCGAAAAAGCAAGAGAGTTCCAGAAAACCATCTATTTCTGCTTTTTTGACTATGCCAAAAGCTTTGAATGTGTGGATCACAATAAATTGTGGAAAATTATTCAAGAGATGGGAATACCAGACCACCTGACCTGCCTCTTGAGAAATCTGTATGCAGGTCAGGAGGCAACAGTTAGCACTGGACATGGAACAACAGACTGGTTCCAAATACGAAAAGGAGTATGTCAAGGCTGTACACTGTCACCCTGCTCATTTAATTTATATGCAGAGTACATCATGAGAAATGCCAGGCTGGATGAAGCACAAGCTGGAATCAAAATGGCCGGAGAAATATCAATAACCTCAGATACGCAGATGACACCACTGTTATGGCAGAAAGTGAAGAAGAACTAAAGAGTCTCTTGATGAAAGTGAAAGGGGAGAGTGAAAACGTTGGCTTAAAACTCAGCATTCAGAAAACTAAGATCATGGCATGTGGTCCCATCATTTCATGGCAAATAGATGGGGAAATAGTGTCAGACTTTATATTTTTGGGCTCCAAAATCACTGCAGATGATGACTGCAGCCTTGAAATTAAAAGACGCTTACTCCTTGGAAGGAAAGTTATGGACAAACTAGACAGCATATTAAAAAGCAGAGACATTACTTTACCAACAAAGGTCCATCTAGTCAAGGCTATGGTTTCTCCAGTGGTCATGTATGGATGTGAGAGTTGGACTCTAAAGAAGGCTGAGCGCAGAAGAATTGAAGAACTGTGATGTTGGAGAAGACTCTTGAGAGTCCCTTGGGCTACAAGCAGATCCAACCAGTCCATCCTAAAGGAAATCAGTCCTGAATAATCATCAGAGGGACTCATGTTGAAGCTGAAACTCCAATACTTTGGCCACTTGATGTGAAGAACTGACTCATTGGAAAAGACCCTGATTTGGGAAAGATTGAAAGCAGGAGAAGAGGACGACAGAGGACGAGATGGTTGGATGGCATCACCGACTCAATGGACATGAATTTGTGTAGGCCCCAGGAGTTGGTATGGACAGGGAGGCGTATGGTGTTGCAGTCCATGGGGTTGCAGAGTTGGACACAACTGAGCGAGTGAACTGACTAACTGAAGCTATTAACAGCCAGAAGATGGTGGTAAGGGTGACGGATGTTGTCAGTTAAAACTCTTAAGACAGGGTATTCCCTCAAATCTATTTTATCTGGTCAGATCTTTACAGACTTCAGACCATGGTCTGTTCCAGTGGAAACAGTGCTACTTTCTATGGGCAGATTTAGAAACAAATTAGAACATAAACTGCTCAACCTTTGGGACCTAAGCTTCCAGCCTTCCCTTTGGTTCAATAACTTACTTATAATAAGGGCCCTTCCCAGGTTACAGTTGTTGAAGAAATACGTGTGCTATTTCTAGAGTAACAGTTTCTACCTAACCAGCTCTCCTTGGCAAAGCGTGCTAACGTATATTATCTCGTGAGTGATAAATAATTCATATAATGTCTCATATTATTCAGGGTATTTCTGTGAGAAACTGATACTGCTCCATTCGCTGAAATCATAATAATTCCTGCTCTTAATACACTTCAATCAACACAGCCAGGCTGAATATTTCCGTAAAGATTACTTTCCCCCCAAATTTAAATAGATAGAGAGCAACAGTAAGTCATTTAAGAAGCATTCTCTTGATGAATTTCTTGCTTAACCTATTATATTGTGAAAAATTTATGAGTGGCACAAATATCAAGAAACCTATAGTGAGAACTGACGTGTTAGTGCCATTAGTTCAAGACTTTCTTATGATAACAGTCATTTTAGACAAACAAAGAGGAAGATGATTCTATCACTAGAATGAGGGCATAGGCTTACAGAGTGACCCGATACATTTTAGAGGGAGTAGACTAAATGAGTACTTGTAGAAACAGAAGCAGAGGCCAAAAGAATTCAATGACCTAGATCGTTCTGCACTGTTTTGAATATCTGATAATTGTATTAAATGTAATAGACCACATTAAGATAGCATTTAAGAGAACCTACTCTGAGCTACTGAATTAAACAAATAAAAGAATATTTTCCAAAGCTCCTCACTTCCCAGACAATCATCAGAAGACATCAAAACACTCTTTATTTTCTTAGTTAATCTCTAAGATGTTTCAACATTGTAGAGGGAAACTTGCATTTTCACTTTATAGATGTAGCAGAGCAATTATTTACCGATTATTCTGGCAAAATCTCATAGATTTCAAATTAAAAAACTCTTCAAACTCCTCATATATAGGATTAATTTAGTTTGTGTGCAGCTAAGTTGTGTGCGACTCTGCTATCCTATCGACTGTAGCCCTCCAGGCTCCTCTGTCCATGGGATTCTCCTGGAGAGAATACTGAACTGGGTTGCCACGCCCTCTTTCAGGGGATCTTTCTGATCTAGAAATCGAACCCGAGTCTCTTAAGTCACCTGCATTGGTAGGTGTGTTCTTTACCACTAGCACCATCTAGGAAACCTGGAAGTGTTAATCACTCAGTCATATCTGACTCTCTGCGACCCCATAGTTTGAAGATCTGAAACTGAGAAGAAGAAATTATTTGGTTTTAATTTCTTTTTAATTTACCTTTGTCATAGATATATCAACACCAGTAATATATCATTGGATTGCCAGGTGACTCAGTAGTAAAGAATCTGCCAAACATATGATTAAAGTATTCCATAAACCTTTATCAGTGCCAAATCTGATCTGATACTGTGGATTTAGAAATGAACAAAGCAGATAAATCTTTGCCTTTTTGGAGATTATATTTCAGTGAAATCTCCTGTTTGTCCTTTTGAGGTTTAAGAAGCTTTCCCCCTCTGTCTTTTTGCATCTATTTTAATTTCCATAAAGGATGATTGAACAGGAATTATTAGTAACAGTTTTTATAAATTATGAGGACAAAGCTTAGTTAACTGAATCTCTCCAAATCATGCACATGACAGAAAGCACAGTATTTCTCCCTAAACCTACATAATTCTAAATAATAAACGAATTCTGAGCAGTATAAACATTGTTTCTTTCTGCTGTGAAGTCTTAGTATGCACATTGAGAATAGAATGTGATACTCAGAAGATGAGATCTGCCCTTAGTTAAGGTAGTGAGTCTTATCTATTAATGACCATGATTTATTCTACTAATAAACATAATTAAGTGGCTCTTTCCTAAGCACCTCAGACTACACATGTGACTGAGTAGCAGTTGGAAGATGTGACAGAATCAAACAGAACCCTGCATGCTCCTTTGCAAGTATAAAAAGGTCCATCCATGTCTTTTGCCTCTTGTTTATAGAAAAGCTGCAGTCTTTCAAGCCTCGCTGAGTCACAAAAGAGCAGGCTTAAAGATTAGGACAATAGAGTCACTGACTCAGCATCTGATGCACATTCCTGAGTTGTTTTACAGAGAGCTGTAACGGACAATTCAGGGAAGGGGCTGATTGCACAATGACCAGACTGCAGCCATGACATAAACTGCTTTATTTTGAGAGATACTGAGTCTATGGCTAGCACAATTCTAAGAACTGGCCTCAGGAGAATGGGATTAACACTATTGTCCATCATAATTTGTATTTCTGTGGGCATCAAAAATAATTGTGACTTGTTCTGCCTGTGCATGTAAATGGGTAGGTATAACTGTCAGCAGAGAGATACTGAAGACCCATGTAGACATCTTCCACTCTAAGAATATGGTAGCCTATGTTAACATGAAGAAAGTTACAGAAGATGGACCTTCACCCAAGATGCCAGAAAGATAGAATGATGTTCTGACAAGTAGGGATTTATAAGCAGTTAGCTCTCTGCAGGAGGCTCCCCTGTCTTGGCACTAACCTTAAACCAGTTACCCCTATGCTTTATGCATTTCTAGCCCTAGCATACCTTTCAAATCTTTTGATCATACAACGAATAGAAAAGATTATATTAAATATGAATTTCAGCAACACAATTTATGATTGTATGGATGTGAGAGTTGGACTGTGAAGAAGGCTGAGCGCCGAAGAATTGATGCTTTTGAACTGTGGTGTTGGAGAAGACGCTTGAGAGTCCCTTGGACTGCAACGAGATCCAACCAGTCCATTCTGAAGGAGATCAACCCTGGGATTTCTTTGGAAGGAATGATGCTAATGCTGAAGCTCCAGTACTTTGGCCACCTCATGCGAAGAGTTGACTCATTGGAGAAGACTTTGATGCTGGGAAGAATTGGGGGCAGGAGGAGAAGGGGACGACTGAGGATGAGATGGCTGGATGGCATCACTGACTCGAGGTACGTGAGTCTGAGTGAACTCCGGGAGATGGTTGATGGACAGGGAGGCCTGGCGTGCTGCGATTCACGGGGTTGCAAAGAGTCAGACACGACTGAGCGACTTAACTGAACTGAACTGAACTAATGAAAATTTAATGAGAGTAGAGACTTTTTATGTCTGTGATTGCATTCTTAGTGACTATGTGAAGTCACTCAAGTCATGTCCGACTCTTTGCGACTCCATGGACTGTAGCCCACAAGGCTTCTCCATCCATCGGGTTTTCCAGACAAGAATACTGGAGTGAGTTGCCATTTCCTTCTCCAGGGGATCTACCCCACCCAGGGATCAAACCCAGGCCTTCCGCATTGCAGGCAGACGCTTTACCCTCTGAGCCACCAGGGAAGGTCTTAAGAGTGCTGTAAACAAAATAGTTACTTAATAATTATTTATTAAATTAGCAATGGGCACATCATAGGCTTAAATATATGGAAGTAAAAAAATTTTAGATGACAGGCTATGAGACAGATGTGTATTTAAGTCTGTTATGGTTATGATGATATTTTTGACTTATATTTCCACATATCTGTGATTACATTCTTTGTGCCTAAAAGTTATCAATAGTGTAGCCACATACAAGGCTTTCAGCAATATGTTTTTATTCTGTTTCCTAGAGGTGCTTTCAACTAATGTGCATATAAGTGAACTTTTAGAAGTTTCAAGCTTTAGGGCTTAAAGGAATATGTGTTTTATCAAATCTAATCAAATATTTTATACATTTGGAAACTGAGACAAAGTGACACATTTTACCCAAGATTATAGTTCTCACCAGATCCTACCCTAAAATCTCTGCTTTTCACTGACTTTTCATTCAATGAATTCTCTACTATCTAAGTATTTGATAAAGGAATGTAAAAAAGGGTTTGGAAGAATTAAATTTGCTACCATCTAAATGTAAGTGCTGCAAGATATCAATGTGAACATGAGCCAGCATGTTTTTTTCTTCTCCACCTTGACCTTCCATTTAGGCTTTGTTTAGTTTTCTACATCCATCAGAATGGGGCCTAAATGTATATAAAGTGGAACTAAATAAAAAATTAAATAGCAACTCTTTGTACATCTGATTCTATACCTGTGAAAGCATAAGAGACAATACTTATGAAGAATAAAATTTGATGGAGACAGATTCATTTAGCAAGAAAAAAAATTCCCATCAGTAAGATGAGATTTCAAAATGCCTGAGGCTTAGAAGTGCTAAATTTAAATGTTGGGGATGACTAGATTATAAAAGAAAAAAGAGTGATCAGAGGATTAATACGTAATGTTTAGAACTTCACATAGGATGCTTTAACTAATACAGAGGATATGCAGTTTAAACTCTGTGGCATGACCTCTCCCTAACCTCTGAGCATTCAATGGCTCCTACTCATGTTTTACTCAGAAAGTTTCCATCAGTTTTCCCCAGCTTTAGAGTTCTGCATTATTCATGATTGTGTTCTTTCTGTTTTGCAGGAAAATAGGACATTTTAGATGTCAAGTCTCTCAGTCTAACACTTCCCTATCTATAAATGATAGTACTCACTAAAGCAGAAAAATATTAGAAAAATAAATCCTTTTATGTTGGATGGTATTTAGATAGTTGGCCAGGAAAAGAGGATGCATGTGTTTTCCAAATGCTACTGTTTTCTCAAGGATGCAAGAAAAACGGATGTTTTCCCACCACCACCTACTGCTGGTTTGATAATATTCTCTGATGCACCAGATGGTGGAAAACAAAGTTGCTCTTCTACAGCTCTTTTGGTGGAACAGTTATTTATGGGCCAGTGGGATCCATTTATCCTTTTTTATTATAGCATTTCATCCTTGCAGACAATAAATCCAAATAACATGATCCTGGTAAGTCAATAAAATTTACACAAGTGATGAGCTGAAGTATATGGGGGCATTTATTGGAATTGCTGTTCGCCCAGAAGTTTATTACTTTCTCCAAAGAGCAGAGGAATACAGAAACTTTATTACAAAGAAAATCATGTCTGGTGCCTTAATAATTGTCTTGTGTAAACAGCAAGCAGTACCTGTTGAAGGAAATAAAATTCAATATGTTCAACACCCATGTGAGGCACTTTTTTTCTGGAACTTTTTCTTAACTGTTTTTGGATAGATGATTATAAAAACATTTACTTATAACGTTTGTTTAAACTTGTTTTGTTTATGAAAGTCCATGATAGTAATAGTAATAATAATAATAATGTTTATTTGTTGACAAGTATTTTCCTGCAGACTTTTGCTATTCCCAGTTCATCTGCTCCTCCTTCCATTATCCTGTTCTTTGCCAACCTTTAAACAGTAGCCATGAAGGGAACTATGCTTCAAACTTGAGTTGCTCCTAAATTCTTTTTTGTGTGTTTCCATATGCCTTTATATCTTTATTGTGATACAATTTTCACTTCCATTTTAAAAAAGATTTTATATTAGAATGTAATTGATTAACAATGTTGTGTTAGTTTCAGGTATCATTGAAGTGCTTCAGTTCTACATATATACGTAGCTATTCTTTTCCAGGGGCTTCCCTGTTGCCTCAGACGGTAAAGAATCTGCCTGCAATGCAGAAAGCCTGGGTTAAAACTTGTTTCCCATTTAGGTTACTATACAGTGTTGAGCAGAGTCCCTTGTGCTATACAGTAGGTCTGTGTTGGTTATCTATTTTAAATATAATCATGTGTAGAATTGCTCCTAAATTATTAGTAATTGTGCAAGCCCAAAGGGGACTTATATTAATTTTATCTTGCTGGACAAACAGACTTATAAAGTCTTCATTTTTAGCTTCAGAGTATTTTATTTTTTTAATTTTTTTTTTATATTTTGAAAAGGTCTTTTTTTAAAAAAACATTTAATTCTTACATGCATTCCCAAACATGAACCCCCCTCCCACCTCCCTCCTCATAACATCTCTCTGGGTCATCCCCATGCACCAGCCCCAAGCATGCTGTATCCTGCATCAGACATAGACTGGCGATTCGATTCTTACATGATAGTATACATGTTAGAATGCCATTCTCCCAAAAAGACACAGATGTGTATAGCTTCAGAGTATTAATGCACAGTGAAAATGTAAAGTTGAAATGCTTATTTTAAATTTCTCCCATTTTTTCCACCCCACACTCATTTAAAGCTAAGCATAATTTGAGTCTACATAAAAAATTACACAAATGTGTTTTCTTTTTTTAACATTATGATAATGACATAAGCCTTATACTTTAGAACAGTGCTTCTCAAACATAAATGTATATATGATACAAAGATAAATGTATATATACTTTAAAATGTAGATGCCTTTTCAAGTCTCTATGGGGCAAGAGTTTTTATAGTTCTAGCCAAAATGCAGTGCTACCTGATTAGGACCACCAATGCATTATCATAATAATTCAACTCATTGGATACTTGTAAAGTTTTTTGATAGAGAAATTTGTAATTTTATGATTTGCTTTATACCATGAATAAAAAGTCTGATCAGGACCCCTGATCCAGATCTGCTGATATTATACTCAAAATTCACCCCACCACAAATTATGCTGCTGTATGTGAGTGGTTCTCAATTTCCACTGATTACCAGGTCCACTTGGGAAATGTTGGTTCATTGTGTCTGACATGGGTCTAAGCATTAGTATTCTTTAAAATGACTGACCAATTATTCTTATATTCAGCTAGATTAAGAACCACTGTTAAAGATAAAAGCTGGGGATAAGATATGTATTTTTCAAACAGTAGTCATGAATTGGACTTCCCCTGGGGGCTTCCCAGGTGGTGCTAGCGGTAAAGAACACCCCTGCCAATGCAGGAGAAGTAAGAGATGCAGGTTCGATCCCTGGGTTGGGAAGATCCCTTGGAGAAGGACATGGCAACCAGTATTCTCCCATATTCTTGCCTGGAGAATTCCATGGACAGAGGAGCTTGGCAGTCCATGGGGTCACAAAGAGTCTGACACGACTGAAACAACAGCATGCACACATGGTGACTCAGTGGTAAGGATTTTTCCTGCCAATGCAAGAGATGTGGGTTCAGTCCTTGGGTCAGGAAGATTCCCTACAGAAGGAAATGACAACCTGCTCCAGTACTCTTGCTTGGAGAATCTCCTGGACAGAGGGGCCTGGGGTGCTACGGTCCATGGGGTCACAAAAGTGTTGTACATGACTTAGCAGCTAAACAATAACAGTCATGAATTAAGCTAGTGTCTGTCAGACTTGAGCTATGTCAGTGTCTGCTGGAGAGCTTGTTAAAACACAGATTGTAGGGCCCTATTCCCAAGAGTTTCTGCTGTGTGGATGAGTGCCCCCAAATTTGCATTTCTAACAAATTCCCAGTTGTTACTGATGATATTACAGAACCAGGGAGTTCAGCTGTAGATCAGACGGCCACTCACACAGCCTTAAAAGTTAAAATATTTTACCTCTACATTCAATCATTATAGTTTCTTAATATTCAGCCAACATTATTTATTCAGGCTGGATATCATTGACCTATAATAATCAAATGTAGACTTTCTAATAAATCATTTTTCAACAAAAATAACTTGACAAGAAGGATGCTCTGTAATGAAAATATTTGCTGCAGGCTGAGTGTCTTTATCATTGCAACAGAAATAGATTTCATGTGGGAAATTTTAAGGTACTACACTTTTTTCTCTCCATATATTTAAGGAATTAAATCCATGCAACATAGGAGAGAAAAAGAAAATTATATGCCTCACAATGACTTCCTCTCTCAAATTCTTCATTTAATCATGTAAATGATCTCAATGGTGACTTCATTATTATCTGCAAGTAGTTAATCTCATTCCAGAGACACTGGTGATGAAATTTCAAATCACTCACATTAACAGGGAGTAGTAGAATTTGTGTTACCAGTTTTTCATTCAGATTATAAAAGAATACTAGTATTGCACCTCGTATGACTATGAAAATCTTAATTTCTTTTTCCCCCCTAGGAAAAGGATTAAAATATAAACCACACAAAAAGAATCTTATTTATGTAGGGAATTCAGAGTTTTGGTCTTTTGTTTTAAATGCCATATAGGACACCTAACTATAAAAACAAGGAATGGTCTTGTACAGTAACATGAACGTGGTACAAAAAATAAGGAATCACATTGATGTTAGTGACTAAAATAGAAATTCAGTCCAGACTTCATCTCTCTGAAATGAGGACCCATGCTTCGGTGGCATCCATATTGGAATTGAATCCAGGCTCAGACCCTTACTAGTTATTTCAGATTGGTCAATTTATATAACTTTTCATAGCAATGGAATTAATTATACCTCTCATGAAAATTGCAGCACATCAGTAAAATGACAATAAACTACTACTATATTACCTAGCACATAATAGGTGTTCAATAAATGATAATAGTTTTTCCTCATAAAATGTCGTAAAACTTCAGCTTGAACAAATTTAGCATTACTCATTTTCTTGTAATCTAATTTCATTTATAGGGCAACTTACAAATTCATTTTGTGTCTTCACATACTTCATTTTCAGCCACAATAAACTCCAGCAACCACAATAAGTTAAAGAGTTAAAAAGATGAACTCTTTCAGCAATAACTGAAAGTATTTTACAATCTAATCTAATTTGACTTTTCTGCTGGCTCAGATGGTAAAGAATCTGCCTGCAAGGAGGGAGATCCAGGTTCAATCCCTGGGTGGGGAAGATCCCCTGGAGAAGGGAAAGGCTACCCATTCCAGTATTCTTGCCTGGAGAATTTCATGGACAGAGGCTACAGTCCATGGGGTTGTAAAGCATTAGATACCACAACCGAGCAACACTTTCAATCTGAGCCTACACAACCTTAAAAAAGTAATGTAACACAATGAAGGCTATAAATCCCAAAGAAAAGTAAGAACAATATGGACCTTGAAGTAGACTTTTGTCCCAATTTTGATAGCTAATGGGAAGCTATTAAAAATTGTTGGCACAGATTTCATTTTTTAGGACTTTATTATTATTATTATTTTGCTCCTATCCTTCTTAATCCCTTGTCTGCATTTTTCGTTCTTAGCACCTAGGATAAGTTAGCTTATGTTGCATAACAAACAACACAAAGTCTCACTTGTTTACAAAAACAAAAATATGATTGTCACACTACATGTCTAGTGAGGGTCAGCTAAAAGATCTGATCTATGTTATCCTTGCTCCTGGAAATGTAACTTGTAGAGCAGAGCTTTTTTGGAATGCTACCTGTGACTATGGTTGCTGTGGATCTTTAAAAAATTCCACCTGGAAGTGATATAGGTTACTTCCATTCATACTTTATTGGCCAAGACATTTGGCCATAGCTAAAATAAGTGGGGAGGGGTGAGGCATAATAGGAAGAATAATATTATGTGACCTGGAGAGAACCTAACATTTGTAAAGTGCCCAGATAATTTCCACAGTTCACTCCACATTTGAGAAAAACCTCCTTGTGCTCTCATTTTGCAATATTGAATTATGCTGATTCCTGTCTCATCTCTATAAATTCTCTCCACTAGTTCCTTTTATTCCGCTTTTTCCTATATGTGATCATTATCTAATAGTATGCTCTTAGCTGGATTTTGACTGTGAGTGGATGTGATTTTGACTGTAAAGAGGTGGAGTGCGGAAGAATTGACACCTTTGAACTATAGTGTTGGGGAGACTTCTCAGAGTTTCCTGGACAGCAAGGAGATCAAACCAGTCAATCTAAAGGGGACTCAACCCTGAATACTCAATGGAAGGACTGATGCTGAAGCTAAATTTTGGTCATCTGATGTGAATAGCTGACTCACTGGAAAAATCCCTGATGCTGGGAAAGATTGAGGACAGAAAGAGAAAAGGGCATCAGAGGATTATTAGATGGCTGGATGGCATCACTGATAGAGTGGACATGAACTTGGGCAAATTTGGGGAGATGGTGAGGGACTGGGAGGCCTGGTGTGCATCCATGGGGTCGCAAAGAGTCAGACACAATTGGGAGACTGAACAACAACTTTATCTACCTACAAAACTTTGATTATCAAAGCTGTCTAGATAAGCTCATGAATTCCAAACCTTTATGATCCTTTTGCAAAATCTCCTTGGATAATTAACGACCTTTCTGTTTTCCTAGTATTCCAGGAGTCAAAACATTCAGTAATTTTATCCATTTGCTTTCTTCCAACCTATTTCCTTTTGTTTCCCTTATAAATTTTGTTTTACAAGCTAGCTTTTCTATCACAATCAATCTATTCAACAAGAAGTGAGTTCTAAACAGAGACTTTCTATATATAATATTTTCTACCTATAATTTTTTGATATGCTTCAAGTTGGCTTATCTACACATTCTTTCAAATGCGTACAACATGTTTTTTCCTCACTTCTGAATCTACTTTGTATTTTTACTGCTAGTGTGCTTGATACTCCATTCAACTTCCTGATACTCCACCATCATATTATTTCCTCTAGGGTATATAAGCTTTTCCTTTGCTTTGCATTTTCTGTAGTATCTAGCAAAGATTTTGCCATTGAGGAGATACTCATTTTTAAAATGTAGTTATGTAGATCTGACACTCAGCTTCAACATTAATACCTCAGTGTTATTTAATTAGGTTAGTGTGTGTGTATCAAATACATTATATTTACTAGATCTTTTAGTCTTACCTTGAACTTATTGCCTAAGTTTTCAGATCTTTCAAATGCATTACTATTGAGTTGTATGATGCAGCTCACACCTTTCTGTAGTTAATTTTTGCTTTATGTGTAGTTTTCACAATTCTGTTAAATGACCGTTGTTGATTTTAGCTCATTTTGCAAGATTTAAAATACTGATTTCAGAATAATGCTCAGAGAGGTGAGGTAAACACCCTAGACAATAATATTGAAGACATGCTTATTAATTTGCTAAAAGAATCATAAATTACTATTTGGCACATACAAATGTATGTAGTATTTATTGTTATTTTATTATCTTTTGTTTTCAGTTAAAAACAAATATGCTATTTGTATGCAATTTGTGTTGTGAATTGTGTCCCTCACAAAAGATACACTGAAGGTCCAACTCCCAGTACCTTAGATGCTATCTTATGTGAAAATAGGATCTTTACAGAGAGAGTCCAATTAAATAGGTCATTTAAAAAGCCCCTCACCCAATATGACTGGTGTCTTTATCAGTTCAGTTCAGTCGCTTAGTCATGTCTGACTCTTTGCAAACCCGTGGACTTCAGCATGCCAGGCTTCTCTGTCCATCCCAACTCCGGAACCTACACAAATTCATATTCATTGCATCAGTGATACCATACAACAGTCTTATCCTCTATTGGACCCTTCTCCTCCCGCCTTCAATCTTTCCCAGCATCGAGGTCTTTTCTAGTGAGTCAGTTCTTCTCATCAGTTGACCAATAACTGAAGTTTCAGCTTCAGCATCATTCCTTCCAAAGAAATCCCAGGGCTGATCTCCTTCAGAATGGACTGGTTGGATCTCCTTGCAGTCCGAGGGACTCTAAGAGTCTTCTCCAATACCACAGTTCAAAAGCATCAATTTTTTGGCACTCAGCTTTCTTTATAGTCCAATTCTCACATCTGTATATGACTACTGGAAAAACCATAGCTTTGATTAGATGGACCTTTGTTGGCAAAGTAATGTCTCAGGTTTTTTTTTTTAATTAATTAATTTTTTATTGAAAGACAATTGCTTTAAAGATGATGTCTAGGCTGGTCATAGCTTTTCTTCCAAGGAGGAAGCATCTTTTAATTTCATGACTTAAGTCTCCATCGGCACTGATTTTGGAGCCCCCCAAAGGTAAAATATCTCACTATTTCCATTATTTCTTTCTTTCTTTTTTTTTAAACTTTATTTTACTTTACAATACTGTATTGGTTTTGCCATACATTGACATGAATCCACCACGGGTGTACATGCGTTCCCAAACATGAACCCCCCTCCCACCTCCCTCCCCATAACATCTCTCTGGGTCATCACCGTGCACTAGCCCCAAGCATGCTGTATCCTGTGTCAGACATAGACTGGTGATTCGATTCTTACATGATAGTATACACGTTACAATGCCATTCTCCCAAGTCATCCCACCCTCTCCCTCTCCCTCTGAGTCCAAAAGTCCGTTATACACATCTGTGTCTTTTTTGCTGTCTTGTATACAGGGTCGTCATTGCCATCTTTCTAAATTCCATATATATGTGTTCGTACACTGTATTGGTGTTTTTCTTTCTGGCTTACTTCACTCTGTATAATCGGCTCCAGTTTCATCCATCTCGTCAGAACTGATTCAAATGTATTCTTTTTAATGGCTGAGTAATACTGCATTGTGTATATGTACCACAGCTTTCTTATCCATTCATCTGCTGATGGACATCTAGGTTGTTTCCATGTCATATTTCTCAATCTGTTGGACTGTATGCCATGATCTTAGTTTTCCGAATGTTGAGTTTTAAGCCAACTTTTCCACTCTCCTCTTTCACTTTCATCAAGAGGTTCTTTAGTTCTTCTTCCCTTTCTGCCCTAAGGGTGGTATCATCTGCGTATCTGAGGTTATTGCTATTTCTCCTGGCAATCTTGATTCCAGCTTGTGCTTCATCCAGCCTGGCATTTCATATGATGTATTCTGCATAAAAGTTAAATAAGCAGGGTGACAATATGCAGCCTTGATGTACTGCTGTCTCTATTTGGAGCCAGTCTGTTGTTCCATGTCCAGTTCTAACTGTTGCTTCTTGATTGTGCACAGATTTCACAGGAGGCAGGTCAAGTGGCCTGGTATTCCCATTTCTTTAAGAATTTTTCACAGTTTGTTGTGATTCACACAGTCAAAGACTTTGGCGTATTCAATGAAGCGGAAGGAGATGTTTTTCTGGAACTGTCTTGCTTTTTTGATGATCCAACGGATGTTGGCAATTTGATCTCTGATTCTTCTGCCTTTGCTAAATCCAGCTTGAATATCTGGAAGTCCACGGTTCAGGTACTGTTGAAGCCTGGCTTGGAGAATATTGAACATTTCTTTGCTAGCGTGTGAGGTGAATGTAGAAGCAAGCCGGCTGTGACGGACCGTGCAGAAGAGCCACTGAGAGGAGCTGCACCTCTCCTAAGGTCAGGGGCGGCGGCCGAGAGTGCCAGGCTGCAACAGCACAGGAGCAGCCAAGCCGAGCTACCCCACGCCCGACGTCAGGGGAGGTGGCGGATAGGAGCAACCCCACGTCCAAGGAGTGGAGGCTGCATGGGCGCAGGAGGGCGGAGAGGAGCTACTCCACTTTTAAGGTCAGGAGGGGTGGCCGTGAGAAGATACCCCTCTTCCCAGGTAAGGAGCAGCACCTGCACTTTGCTGGAGCAGCCATGAAGAGATCAAGATAAGAGAAACCCAAGTAAGATGGTAGGTTTTGCAAGAGGGCATCAGAGGGCAGACACACTGAAACCATAATCACAGAAAACTAGCCAATCTGATCACACGGACCACAGCCTTCTCTAACTCAATGAAACTAAGCCATGCCCTGTGGGGCCACCACCTGTCCAAGACGGACAGGTCATGGTGGAGAGGTCTGAGAGAATGGAGAAGGGAATGGCAAACCACTTCAGTATTCTTGCCTTGAGAACCCCATGAACAGTATGAAAAGGCAAAATGATAGGATACTGAAAGAGGAACTCCCTGGGTCAGTAGGTGCCAAATATGCTACTGGAGATCAGTGGACAAATAACTCCACAAAGAATGAAGGAATGGAGCCAGAGCAAAAACAGTTCCCAGTTGTGGATGTGACTGGTGATAGAAGCAAGGTCTGATGCTGTAAAAAGAGCAATATTGTATAGGAACCTAGAATATCAGGTCCATGAATCAAGGCAAATTGGAAGTGGTTAAACAGGTGATGGCAAAAGTGAATGTCAACATTCTAAGAATCAGTGAACTAAAATGGACTGGAATGGGTGAATTTAACTCAGATGACCATTATATCCACTACTGTGGGAGGAATCCCTTAAAAGAAATAGAGTAGCCATCATGGTCAACAAGAATCTGAAACGCAGTTAGTCAGTCAGTCAGTCAGTCAGTCAGTCAGTTCAGTAGCTCAGTTTTGTCAGACTCTTTGCGACCCCATGAATTGCAGCACGCCAGGCCTCCCTGTCCATCACCAACTCCTGGAGTTCACAAACCCACATCCATCGAGTTGGTGATGCCACCCAGCCATCTCATCCTTGGTCGTCCCCTTCTCCTCCTGCCCCAAATCCCTCCCAGCATTAGAGTCTTTTCCAATGAGTCAACTCTTTGCATGAGTTGACTGGCCAAAGTACTGGAGTTTCAGCTTTAGCATCATTCCCTCTAAAGAAATCCCAGGGCTGATCTCCTTTAGCACGGACTGGTTGGATCTGCTTGTAGTTCAAGGGACTCTCAAGAGTCTTCTCCAACACCACAGTTCAAAAGCATCAAATGCAGTACTTGGAGGCAATCTCAAAAATGACAGTATGATCTCTGTTTGTTACCAAGGAAAACCATTCAATATCACAGTAATCTAGGCCAATGCCCCAACCAATAATGCTGAAGAAGCTGAAGTTGAATGGTTGTATGAAGACCTACAAGACCTTTTAGAACTAACACCCAATAAAGATGTCCTTTTCATTAGAGGGGTCTGGAATGCAAAAGTAGGAAATCAAGGAACACTTGGAGTAACAGACAAATTTGGCCTTGGAGTATGGAATGAAGCAGGGAAAAGGCTGATAGAGTTTTGCCAAGAGAACGCACTGGTCATAGCCAACACCCTATTCCAACAACACAAGAAAAAACTCTACACATGGACATCACCAGATGGTCACCACCGAAATCGGATTCATTATATTTTTTGCAGCCAAAGATGGAGAAGCTCTATAAAGTCAGCAAAAACAAGACTAAGAGCTGACTGTGGCTCAGATCATGAACTCCTTCCTTACTGCCAAATTCAGACTTCAATTGAAGAAAGTGGGGAAAACCGCTAGACCATTCAGGTATGACCTAAATCAAATCCCTTATGATTATACAGTGAAAGGGAGAAATAGATTTAAGGGACTAGATCTGATAGACAGAGTGCCTGATGAACTACGGATGGAGGTTCACGACCATCCCCATGGTAAAGAAATGCAATAAAGCAAAATGGCTGTCTGGGGAGGCCTTAAAAATATCTGTGAAAAGAAGAGAAGCAAAAATCAAAAGAGGAAAGGAAAGATATAAGCATCTGAATGCAGAGTTCCAAAGAATAGCAAGGGGAGATAAGAAAGCCTTCCTCAGCGATCAATGCAAAGAAATAGAGGAAAACAGAACGGGAAAGACTGGAGATCTCCTCAAGAAAATTAGAAATACCAAGGGAATATTTCAAGCAAAGATGGGCTTGATAAAGGACAGAAATGGTATAGACCTAACAGAAGCAGAAGATATTAAGAAGAGGTGGCAAGAATACACAGAAGTACTGTACGAAAAAGATCTTCATGACCCAGATAATCACGATGGTGTGATCATTCACCTAGAGCCAGACATCTTGGAATGTGAAGTCAATTGGGCCTTGGAAAGCATCGCTACAAACAAAGCTAGTGGAGGTGATGGAATTCCAGTGGAGCTGTTTCAAACCCTGAAAGATGATGCTGTGAAAGTGCTGCACTCAATATGCCAGGAAATTTGGAAACCTCGGCAGTGGCGACAGGACTGGAGAAGGTCATTTTTCATTTCATTCCCAAAGAAAGGCAATGCCAAAGAATGCTCAAACCACCGCACAATTGCACCTATCTCACGCGCTAGTAAAATAATGCTCAAAATTCTCCAAGACAGGTTTCAGCAATACCTGAACAGTGAACTTTCAATTGTGCAAGCTGGTTTTAGAAAAGGCAGAAGAACCAGAGATCAAATTGCCAACATCTGCTGGATCATCAAAAAAGCAAGAAAGTTCCAGAAAAACATCTATTTCTGCTTTATTGACTATGCCAAATTCTTTGACCATGTGGACCACAACAAACTGGAAAATTCTGAAAGAGATGGGAATACCAGACCACCTAACCTGCCTCTTGAGAAATCTGTATGCAGGTCAGGAAGCAGCAGTTAGAACAACAGACTGGTTCCAAATAGGGAAAGGAGTACCTCAAGGCTGTATATTGTCACCCTGCTCATTTAACTTATATGCAGAGTACATCATGAGAAATGCTGGGCTGGAAGAAGCACAAGGTGGAATCAAGATTGCCAGGAGAAATATCAATAACCTCAGATATGCAGATGACACTACCCTTATGGCAGAAAGTGAAGAGGAACTAAAAAGCCTCTTGATGAAAGTCAAAGAGGAGAGTAAAAAAGATGACTTAAAGGTCAGCATTTAGAAAATTAAGATCATGGCATCTGATCCCATCCCTTCTTGGGAAATAGATAGGGAAACAGTGGAAACAGAGTCAGACTTTATGTTTTTGTGCTCTCAAATCACTGCAGATGGTGACTGCAGCCATGAAATTAAAAGACGCTTACTCCTTGGAAGGAAAGTTATGACCAGCCTAGATAGCATATTAAAAAGCAGAGATATTAGTTTGCCGACAAAAGTCCATCTAGTCAAGGCTATGGTTTTTCCTGTGGTCATGTATGGATGTGAGAGTTGGAATGTGAAGAAAGCTGAGTGCCGAAGAATTGATGCTTTTGAACTGTGGTGTTGAAGAAGACTCTTGAGAGTCCATTGGACTGCAAGGAGATCCAACCACTCCATCCTAAAGGAGATCAGTCCTGAGTGTTCATTGGTAGGACTGATGCTGAAGCTGAAACTCCAATACTTTGGCCACCTCATGCGAAGAGTTGACTCATTGGAAAAGACCCTAATGCTGGGAAAGATTGGGGGCAGGAGGAGAAGGGGACGACTGAGGATGAGATGGCTGGATGGCATCACTGACTCGATGGACATGAGTTTGAGTGAACTCCAGGAGTTGGTAAAGGTCAGAGAGGCCTGGCGTGCTGTGATTCCTGGAGTCACAAAGAGTTGGACACGGCTGAGTGACTGAACTGAACTGAGCTGAAATAAGATGAATGCAATTGTGTTGTAGTTTGAACATTCTTTGGCATTTGGAATTGGAATGAACACTGACCTGTTTAGTCCTGTTGTCACTCCTGTTTTCCAAATTTGCTGGCATATTGAGGGCAGCATTTTCACAGCATCTCTTTTAAGATTTGAAATAGCTCAATTAGAATTCCATCACCTCCACTAGCTTTTTTCATAGTGATGTTTTCTAAGGCCCACTGACTTTGGACTCCAGTATGTCTGGCTCTAAGTGAGTGATCACATCATCGTGTTTATCTGGGTCATGGAGATTTTTTCCTTTTTTTGTATAGTTCTTCTGTATAGTCTTGCCCCCTCTTCTTAATATTTTCTGCCTCTCTTAGGTCCATACCATTTCTGTTCTTTATTGTGCCCATCTTTGAATGAAATGTTCCCTTTGTATCTCTAATTTTCTTGAAGAGATATCTAGTTTTCCCCATTCCATTATTTTCCTCTATTTCTTTGCCTTGATCACTGAGGAAGACTTTCTTATCTCTCTTTTTTATTCTTTTGTCTTTTTTAAAATTAATTTATTTTTAATTTTATTCATTTATTATTATTTTTTAAAATTTTTATTTTTACTTTATTTTACTTTATAATACTGTATTGGTTTTGCCATACATTGACATGAATCCACCACGGGTGTACATGAACCTCCCTCCCACCTCCCACCCCATATCATCTCTCTGGATCATCCCCATGCCCCAGCCCCAAGCATCCTGTATCCTGCATCAAACATAGTCTGGCGATTCGTTTCTTACATGATAGTATACATGTTACAATGCCATTCTCCCAAATCATCCCACCCTCTCCCCCAGAGTCCAAAAGTCTGCTCTACACATCTGTGTCTCTTTTGCTGTCTCGCATACAGGGTTATCATTACTTTCTAAATTCCATATATATGTGTTAGTATACTGTATTGGTGTTTTTCTTTCTGGCTTACTTCACTCTGTATAATCGGCTCCAGTTTCATCCATCTCATTAGAACTGATTCAAATATATTCTTTTTAATGGCTGAGTAATACTCCATTGTGTATATGTACCACAGCTTTCTTATCCATTCATTTGCTGATGGGCATCTAGGTTGTTTCCATGTCCTGGCTATTATAAACAGTGCTGCGATGAACATTGGGGTACATGTGTCTCTTTCAATTCTGGTTTCCTCAGTGTGTATGCCCAGCAGTGGGATTGCTGGGTCATAAGGTAGTTCTATTTGCAATTTTTTAAGGAATCTCCACACTGTTCTCCATAGTGGCTGTACTAGTTTGCATTCCCACCAACAGTGCAAGAGGGTTCCCTTTTCTCCACACCCTCTCCAGCATTTATTGCTTGCATACTTTTGGATCACAGCCATTCTGACTGGTGTGAAATGGTACCTCACTGTGGTCTTGATTTGCATTTCTCTGATGATGAGTTATGTTGAGCATCTTTTCATGTGTTTGTTACCATCCGTATGTCTTCTTTGGAGAAATGTCTATTTAGTTCTTTGGCCCACTTTTTGATTGGGTCGTTTATTTTTCTGGAGTTGAGCTGCATAAGTTGCATAAGTTTTTGAGATTAGTTGTTTATCAGTTGCTTCATTTGCTATTATTTTCTCCCATTCAGAAGGCTATCTTTTCACCTTGCTTATATTTTCCTTTGTTGTGCAGAAGCTTTTAATTTTAATTAGATCCCATTTGTTTATTTTTGCTTTTATTTCTAATATTCTGGGAGGTGGATCATAGAAGATCCTGCTGTGATTTATGTCGGAGAGTGTTTTGCCTATGTTCTCCTCTAGGAGTTTTATAGTTTCTAGTCTTACATTTAGATCTTTAATCCATTTTGAGTTTATTTTTGTGTGTGGTGTTAGAAAGTGATCTAGTTTCATTCTTTTACAAGTGGTTGACCAGTTTTCCCAGCACCACTTGTTAAAGAGATTGTCTTTACTCCATTGTATATTCTTGCCTCCTTTGTCAAAGATAAGGTATCCATAGGTGTGTGGATTTATCTCTGGGCTTTCGATTTTGTTCCATTGATCTATATTTCTTTGTGCCAGTACCATACTGTCTTGATGACTGTGGCTTTGTAGTAGAGCCTGAAGTCAGGCAAGTTGATTCCTCCAGTTCCATTCTTCTTTCTCAAGATTGCTTTGGCTATTTTTATTCTTTTGAACTGTGTATTTAAATGGGTATATCTTTCATTTTCTCCTTTGCCTTTAGCTTCTCTTCTTTTCTCAGCTATTTGTAAGGCCCCCTCAGACATCCATTTACCCTTTTGTGTTTCTTTTCCTTAGGGATGGTCCTGCGCACTGCAGCCTGTAGAATGTCATGAACCTCCATCCATAGTTCTTCAGGCACTCTATCAGATCTAATCTCTTGAATCTATTTGTCATTTCCAGGGTATAATCATAAGGGATTTGATTTAGGTTATACCTGAATGGTCTGGTGTATTCCTGCTTTCTTCAATTTAAATTTGAATTTGGCAATGAGGGATTCATGATCTTAGTTACAGTCAGCTCTTAGTTTTGTTTTTGATGACTGTATAGAGCTTCTCCATATTTGGCTGCAAATAATATAATCAATCTGATTTCGGTATTGACCATCTGGTGATGTTCATATGTAGAGTCTTCTCTTGTGTTGTTGGAAGAGGGTGTTTGCTATGACCAGTATGATCTCTTGGAAAATCTCTGTTAGCCTTTGTTCTGCTTTTATTTGTATTCCAAGGCCAATTTGTACACAGAGACAGACATTTGTGGAAGGAAAATGATGTGAAGACACAAGGAGAAGGCAAGCATGTGATTGAGAGATGCACCTATAAGCCAACAAATGCAAAAGATTTCCAGCAAATATTGCAAGAGCCCAGGAGGTATTCTCTACTGGAGCCATCAGAGACCGCGGCCCTTATGATAACTTGCCTACTCACTGCTAGCTTTCTGACTGTGGGACAATACATTTTTATATATTAAGCCACTCAGTTTGGGTACTTTATTATTTGTGTATTTATTATTATGCTACTAATAAACTAATACAGTATGTATGCAAGTGTTTAAATGGTGTTCTTTTCCTTCCTCTGCATTTCATGCCAGTATAATTCGTTTTCCTCAGTTTATAACCACAATAACCTCAAGAGAAAAGTTTCCACAAATCAGCACCAGTAGCTATAAACTTGCAGTGACAAAATAGTAGGATAATGAGACTTCTAAGACCAATGGATTTTCTAAAGGCATCCATTGAGTGTCAACACTCAGGTATTTAGATATTCATCTGTGTGCCCATAACAGGAATTTTAGTTGCAAAAATTGCTCTAGAGATAAAGGCAAGACTTTTCTTTTAAGATGGTATTGATATTATAAATTCTAAATAATTCACTTTAAAAAATCAATAGTAATTTCTGAAAATTCATTGTATAAAATAAATTATCTTTGCTTTTGTGTACTTGTTCTGTAGAGGAAAAACAATTAGGAGGTCTTTTTGTCCCTCGGTGAAACATTTAAATCTATACAAATAGTATCATTGGTAATTGCCTCTGTTAATTCTATTGCTTTTTCTTTTTCTTTTTTTATAGTGAGATTGTGGTTTTGAACATTTCCCTGATGTTTTGACTTTATAGCTTCTGAAAAATATTTTACCTGAAGTTTTTCATTTACAGAGTGTAGCACTCTGCCCTAAGTCAATGCTGATACCTTCATTCTTGTTGATAGTCTTTAGAATCTATTCAGGCAGGGGCTGCCCCTCAGTATTGAAATGTTCTGGGTGCATGCAGCACATTCTTAATCTGCAGTTGTTGGACTGGCCTTAGAGTTGTAGGTTTTGTAACAAATTTGTATCATGATAGGCTAGTACCTAAATTGGTTTGCTGTTTCAGATTATGTCTCCTTGGAGAGTGATTTTCCAAACAGCCTCCAATGAAAGCAACTCTCCTTGACCCAGTTTTGAGTGGGTCCTAGGAGTAGTTGTTCCAAAGAGATGTTCCCATATCCATAAGTGAAAGTCAGCAGAGCCAGACTTCATTCTCTAGGTCTGTGATATGGTTTCAATGTCTATGCCATATTAAAAAATATGGAAGCACCAAGGCTAGATTCCTGGCATTTTGGTTGGAGTGAGCAGGAGTGTTGGCAATATCAAGCCAAGCCATCTCTATCTTCTTCTTGGATGACCTCATACATATATGTGTACTATGTCGGTATTCAAACGGTCTCTCTTGGGGAGACAGACTTGGAAAATTCTAAGTTCATAGGAAAATTTTTGTTTTTACTCTTATCTCCATGGGCAAGATGCTTTTTGATCAATTATAGTCAATATCCTTGAGTCTGCCTTTAGATTATGCTTTTGAATGATGTATCTGTTTATCAGTATTACCCTGTTTGAATTATTTTTGATTCATATTGCATGCCAGTTATTATGTTTATTTATTTTTTTTTTAATTTTTAGTTTTTTATTTTTTAAATTTTAAAATCTTTAATTCTTACATGCATTCCCAAACATGAACCCCCCTCCCACCTCCCTCCCCAGAACATCTTTCTGGGTCATCCCCATGCACCAGTTATTATGTTTAAAATAGGATAGGAACCAAACAGTATGGAGATGCCTCAAAAAAAGCTACAAATAGAACTGCCTATGACCCAGCACTTCCATTCCTGGGTATTTATCTGAAGAAAATGGAAACATTAATTTGAAAAGATATATGTGCCCTTATGTCCATTGAAGTATTATTTATAATAGCTAAGATGTGGAGTAAATTTAAGTGCCCTTAAGTAAAGAAGATATGATGTGTACACACACACACACACACACACACACACACAATTATTGAGCCATGAAAGGGAATGAAATCTTGTCATTTGTGGCAACAGAATTAGATCTTGAAGGTATGATTCTAAGTGAATAAGTCAGACAAAGCCAAATACTGTGATTTCATGTATATGTGGAATCTTAGAAAAATGAATAAGCGTGACAAACAGAAATAAAGTCATAGGCACAAAGAACAAACAGGTGACTGACAGGGGGGAAGGAGGTAGGAAGATGAGAGAAATAGGTGATGGAAATTGAGAGGTAAAAACTTACAAAATAAATACGTCAGGGATATAAAATGTGTAGTGTAGGGAATATAGTCACTAAGAAAGCAACATATTTATATGGTAACAGATTATAACTAGGATTATCATGGTGATCATTTTGAAATGTATGGAAACAAAGAATATGTGCTGGGAACTAACATAGTGTTGCTGTTCAGTCGCCAAGTGGTGTGCAACTCTTTGCAGCCCCATGGACTGCAGCACTCCAGGTCTCTCTGTCCCTGACCATCTTCTGGAGTTCGTCCAAGTTATGTTAATTGCATTGGTGATGCAGTCTAGCCATCTCATTATAGTGTTGTAGGTCAATTATACTTCAAAAACAAGCAAATATGGACTTACTGAGAATTTATGACTTTAACCTAAAGACAAGTTAAATTTTGAGGCTGTGTTCTATCCCTGAAGGCCGTATGTCTGATGGTAAAAGCAAGATACTGTGAAATAAGAATACTATCTCTTACTGGCCAATATTTTCTTTCCCAGAACCTGGGAAACAAGGCATGCGGAGGACAATATCAATTTAGTATCCATCATGTGTTTTCCAAACTCAGCCCTCTCCAGTGGCAGGTTTAGAATCTTTAATGAAGACAAAGGTTAGTGTTGATCTAGTCTCAAGTTCCTGTTATTACTTTTTCATTTATTTATTTCTTTTATTAATTGATATTGGCGTATAGTTGCTTTACAATGTTATTTTAATTCCAGCTTTGTAGCAAAGTGAATCAGTTATCCAAATATATATCCACCCTTTTTTAGACTCCCCAGTTCTCATGGTGGATGCCAGCAAAAGTTTGACTCTTCTAGACTTTGGCTTTTTTAATTAAAAAAAAAATGCTTGTGGAAACAGAAACAAACAAGCAAACTCATAGAAAAAGAGATAAGATTTGTCATTATCAGAGATAGGAGTGGAGGGAAGATGAATTGGATAAAAGTATAAGATAAATAAGTACTAAGGATGTAAAGTACACCATGATAAATACAATTAACATTGCTGTATGTCATATATGGAAGTTGTCAAGAGAATAAATTCTAAGAGTTCCCATCACAAAGAAATATATTTTTTCTTTCATTTTGTGACCATTTGAGATAATGGATGTTCACTAACTTATGCTAATTATTTCATGATGTATGAAAATCAAATCATATGCTGTGCACCTTAAATTTGTACAGCTCTGTATGTTAATAATATCTCAATAAACGAAGGAAAATTTTGTTCTTAAATTTTTTAGCTATTTCCTTTCACTAAAATGTTAAATTAAATTTATAAATAATTTCTCGAGTTAAATATATTTTCTGTTTTGGCTGGGATTTTGCATCATTTATAAATGATTTGAGGAAATAATAGAAAGCCTTACCATCATCCATTCACTTTCACTAAGAAAGACAGCATATTTTCTTATTTATTTAATTTTTTTGCCTTTATGAATAGTTTCAAAGATAATTTTCAGATCAAATGTAATAATTTCAAATCATATTTTGTGTTGAATATCTTCAGATAAAAGTGGATATCAGTTAGTAACTGTATTTGTCTGACATGAAAAAAGGGGCTGAATATAAGTAGTTTAAATAAGATAGAGGTTTTTTCTATCACTTGAAATTCAGTCTGGAGTTTGGTTGTACAGAACTTCTACTGGGTTTCATGGCATAATCAATGTTATAGGCTTCTACTTTCCATTTGCACTGCTATTCTTAACAAGCATCTTCCCTGTTAAGATTGTCTCATGGTTGAAAAATTGTGGCTGCACCGGTATCCATCATCCATCATATTTACAAAGCCAGCCATTACATCTACAATTCAGGGAGGAATGAGAAAGGGGAAAGCAAAAGGTACCTGCTTGATGAGTAAACCCCCAAATAAGCTTTATTGGAAGTCGCATCCAATTATTTCTGCTTGTATATCAGCAAGCGCTGTTGTCTTCAAGTATGTCTTGGGAGTGAAGATTTATTTTTGATAGGCATAGTTCTATCCTACAGCAGATCATTTCATGAATAGATATTGGATAGCATCGGCCTATCTCTATCTATCTATCCATCCATCAATCCATTTTTCTATCTATATTTCTACTTCTATTCTAGTTTCTCTGTATTTTAACTACTGCTAAAATTCAATGTTGAAATTTGTTTTTTAGAAATACCACAATGAGGAACTGTGAAAAACTGAATTATTAACCTAGTAATAGGTCATCAGTTCTCTTTGCTGCCCAGAGTTTTCTATCACTGATCATTTATCACTATCCCTACTTTTAACAAACAAAGGACATCTTGCATGACAAAAATGAGCTCTAAATAATATATCTATTCAAATGTTAATATGAAACTGACTGCTAAATTACAGATTATTTTATGGTATTTAATTCCTCAATTGTCATTCATGCCAAGGAATGACTCAATTTCCCAACCATTTTATCTATTCAAACCTGTTAAAGTTTTCTTTATATAGTATGCTATGATTTCATTTGCATGTGACATCAATGTTTGATTCATTTATTAAATTCTGTCTCTATTCCTCTCTCATTAGCTTGAGATAAAGTAATGCAATACTGTTATTTACCATATTCTTCTTTGTGATGTCAAATCACACTTTCATTTATTAAATAACTTTGAAAGTAAAAGCTAGGTCTGTGAAAATGTCTTTCAATTACAGATTAACCCAGGATATTATCTGAGTTCTGTCAGAAACAGAAATGACTATTGATATTGCAAACAGAGGAAATTTAATACTGGTAGTTGGATATATGGGTGATGGAAGACCTGAGGATTTGTGCAGAGGAACATGAAACATTAGAAGTACACAAAGAGCGTATCATCCCCAGACAGAGAAGGTATATTAGCTCAGTCCAGAAGACTTGAGTTGTAGTTGAAACTAAAATGATATCCCTGCCCTGCCCTGTTCTGCCTTACCCTGTATGATTTGGGGCAATGATGAAAATGGCTCTCCACTGGTAACTGGATTATCAAGGATATACAGATACTTTGGAGATAATGTCTAAGGTAGAGAGAGATGTGGAAAGACAGAATGACTTTTGATTTCCTTCAGTCCTCCAATCTCTTCCTACCACTTCTTAATGACCAGATATGGTTAGAAACAGGATGGTAAGAAAGTCTGGAAAATGCAATTCCCTGTGCTAATGTCAGGTCTAGGAAAGAACAAGCAATGGGTCTGAGAGCAACCAGACAAATAATAAGCACACAGCTCTACTTTCTCCTACAAAATCCATTCTCTGCTCTTTTCTATTCAAACCTGGGGCCCTGAAAAATGACCACCATGGACTATCACCTCTGTCTTTTTGCTTTTTGGCTTCCATTTGTGCTTAGCACTGGTTGAAGACTGAGGAGTTGGGAAGATTCAGTTGTGAGTATTTATTGTCTGCATGCCTCTGTGCCAGCCAGTCTGAGTTTGATGATTAGTTCTGGCTTTTCCTTGATGCTGTTCCCTTATTTATCCTCTTGAGTCTAGGTGTGTGCACAGTTCCTTATTCTTGCCAGTCCCACCACTCCTTATTTGTTCACTTAATTCTACAAATACATTTGTAAATACTCCCATCATTAAATTATCTTACAGTGTATTTTCTGCCAAGCCCATGTGTGTTATATTGAGCAAATGAATAAATTTTGTCTTTATAACCACTAGAATAATTCAGTATGAGTACAGAATTGTCATGTTGGCCTTTGGTCTTGCAAACGTCTGCCTGGAATGCGAGAGACCCAGGTTCGATCCCTGGGTTGGGAAGATCCCCTGGAGAAGGAAATGGCAACCCACTCCAGTACTCTTGCCTGGATAATCCCATGGAGGGAGGAGCCTGGTAGGCTACAGTCCATGGGGTCGTAAAGAGTCGGACATGACTGAGCGGCTTTACTTACTTACTTACTTACAGAATTGTCATGTTGGCCTTTGGTCTTGCCTGTCTGTTGGCAGCTGGACTTCTTTACTAATACATTAGAAATAAAATTCATTTTAGGTAATTACTTGGTGTAACAGTCTTAAATTCACTTGCAAATGTGAGCATTGAAATTGCATGACATTTCTCACTTATAAAATGTACAGCAAAGTATCTCAGAGAGGTCTGAAGCTGGGATCACCAAGAATGCTCTGTCTGGGGACATTACAATGGTCAGTCTTATAGAAACCCATTAAAACTGGTCTGTGGTTCTTCTGGTGATATGAATGCAAAAATGAATAGTCAGCTAAATCTTTTTTGACACCTTCTGTTTTTCAAGTAACTTCAGTTCAAAATAATCCTTGTGTCAAAGTGGCATATTTTGGGTTGACATATTCTGCTGTCTCTCAAGTGTTAAGCTAACTTCCTTTGCCCTTAAGTGCTTTCTTCTATGCAGTAATAATGATATTGCAAAGGAAATTTGAAGAGGTATGGACCTAGGACATATTGATTTTATTTACATGACCTATGAAAAGGGCCATCAGCAGGCAAAATAGTTCACTGCAATTGAAGCTTACAAGTACACAGACCCAATTTAATTATTTCATATAACTCAGATTCTTTCCTTCTTTATATCATTCTTTGGTGGATTCACAAAATTATTTAAAAAATTATTTCTGACTCCCCCACATTAAAACTATCTGAGCTACATCTTTTTGCAAAATACGCTCTTGCTAGTTACTACTGATTTAATCAATATATGACTTTTCCCACTGTAACATCATTTTCCTAAGAGAGAACTCTATTGCCAAGGACAACTGGCAGACTACAGTTCATTTTTAGTTCAATCTTTGCTGAGCCCTAATCTTTGCTTAGTTCCATCTACTTGGTCCAACTCCACTGATGCCCTTAACTTGCTACACTCCTACCTCCTTTTCCTTCATCTTTCTGCTTCACCCCAGTGTGTCACTGACCTCCATGTACTTGCTTCCGAAATCAATGATTTTAACTCATATTATCTCTAGTAACTACCCTGAGAATTTTCTCTGCTTCAATAACAAGAGATTCCGTTTATGAGCAGTACCGCCCAACACACTAACCAGCATGAAGCAATGATCTCAATGCCTGACATGTAGTACGCAGGCAATAAATGATAACCTGATCTTTCTTTCTCTTATAGTATAGTGATCCCTCCCCATCTAACATGATGCTATTTACTTAAGGGCTGACAGAAAAGTCATCACTTCTCTTGGCTTTCTGTTTCTTCCCTTTCCATACAGAAGGGAGGGTTTGGGGTAGGGATAACCCATCTTTGCTCAAAATTTGAAGTGAGAGGGAGTTCCTCTGGGAATAACTTACTCTGAGCTCTAGGAAGGAAAGGAGGACAGAGAGAGATGCGTCTAACAGCAGAGGGTTCCTGAGAGCTGCCAGACTGAGAACTGCCTTAAGGGCAGGGCAGTGGACATCTCATAGGCCAACTTGGGAACTGATTATTGAGGTCTAGATCTTTCTATTTTTCTCTCTTTACTCCTGATACTTTCATTAGGCCCTTGAGCCTATGGAGTTGGATTGAAAGGGACATCTAAAGAGAACTAAGATTATTTTCTTCCAACTGAGAGTTAATGGGGCTCAAAACAGAAATAACCTTATGTCAGAGAAAACATATTTCTAGCACAAATGAATTTTTGGACTGCAACATAAATATTATTAGTGTGACTATCAATTTATTTTTATTGTTTTTTTTTTGTTATAGTCACTCTGTGAGTAAAATGGCATATAGAAAATAAATATCCTAATATCCACAATTTCAATCATCTAAGGATGGAAACATTTTGCACAAATCAACTTGGATAAGAATTTAGTACCTTTTAATTTGTAGCCCAAAAGTTCATCTTTCACTTATATATTCCCATCACACACACACATGATAATGTATTCAACTTATCTCACTGCCCACCTGAAACCCACTGTCCTCTTATCAGCAAATATAATTACATTTTCATGGGCTTAACATTTAAATTTTTTTGCCTCTATCCTGTCCCTGTTCATTCCCTCATGGTTTGTGTAAATTCTGTTTCCTCTCCCATACCAGTCAGTCTTGAGAGATTTTCTTTGTCCCTGCTTTTCACTCTTGGGAGCTTTCAGAGAGAGGTTTTATTTTATTATTTATTTATTTATTCTCAGATTCACACTTTTCTTCTTTATTTCACTTTCTTTTTGACTGTTGTGTTGTCAGATTTTTTCCTTTCTTTTTTTCTTTAGGTCATTTGTATAACACTCTAAAATGAATGCACCTTATAATTTTAACTATATTTAAATCACCCTTCCTATGAGGTGAATTAAGAATTTGAACAATGTTATTACTGGAGATGTTTCTTTCACTGTATTTAAAAGGTAATACTGCCACAGTTATTATTCTAAATGGCACAACAATGGCTTTTCATTCACTCAACAAAGGTGTATTGAGTACTCTCTGTGGAGCAGGCTTTGTGCCAGTCCATGTTGAAAAGACATTCTGCCTGTCCACAAAATCTTTGGGGAAGGTAGATATGCAAAAATCACAAAATAAAATGATCGTTGCTATAATGTACAATGTTCAGAGAAAACCTAGGTGGACACCTCAAAGAGGGACTGAAAAATTCTTAATTTGAAGAATCAGTCCCAACAAGAGGAATTGTATCTAGGGAGGAGTGGGAACAGGGTGATTCGGAGATACCATGCAATGTCATTAAGGAGTGAAACACAGGGGTCATGTATTACAATATAGAGTGCTTGTGTATGGTTTGGAGAGGCAGATCAAGATGACAGAACCTGAGGATGGATTTGGTTCAAGATAATGAAGGATCTCCTACATTAAATAGAAGCCATTATAGTCTACTGGGGGTGGTTATGCTTCTCCTAACAAATCCATATGCAATGCTAGAGACCCTGGTTGGATCCCTGGGTTGGGAAGATTCCCCTGGAAAAGGGAATAGCTACCCACTCCAGCATTCTTGCCTGGAGAATTCCATGGACTGAAGCGTCTGGTGGGCTACAGTTCATGGGGTCACAAAGAGTTAGACAGGACTGAGTGACTAATACTTTCACTTTTCAAGGGTATGCCTGGTTAAGTACTACAAGCTGAGGGATCAATATGGTGACTCCTCAGGAAATTGTAAGGGTACTATAAATTTTTAGTATAAATTGCTATGTGGGAGATTATTTTTTGCATATTTTTATATATTAAATCTCATGTGACAATTTATAGTAGAAGACAAAATATATATGATATTTAAAATAAAACAATAGGCTTCTAAAATATTTGTCTTATAGTGAACTACTTTGAATATTCTTCTGTCCCCAGGACTTTATCCACTAATTCTTAATGAAAACATTTAAGAATTACTACTTAGGGATGCATAACCACTGAAGAATTTTGAACAGGGTCATGGCATCATCAGATTTGCAAGTCTATGAGGTTGACATAATGGTGAAAGATGGATTGGCAGATGGTGTAGATTAGAGAAAGAGGGTGTATTTGAGAGGCTATGATATCAGTGCAAATGAAAGATGATGATTGTGTTTCATAATGGAATAAGAAGTTTGAACCCAGTTTTTGCATTTGATAATGGCTTTAAACCCTTGCTTCTCCTTCGTGCCCCCTGTTTGAGAAAACTGATAAGAAATTCTGACACTTTCTTTTTTGGCTCCGGTGGCTAATGCACACCACACAAGTCCCTGACCACACAATGGAATCCTCCTCTTGGCCTTAGATCCTAACCACAATAGAAAATCTCAACCAATATCCTTAACGTTCTCTCTCAAGCCATGTTCTTAAAAACGCTGCCCATAAATCCCCAGAATACTTTATTATGTAAGTAATAAAACTTCTAATGCTCACTTGGAATGTGTGTGGTGTTACTAGCTTTGACATCTAAACCAAGCAGTAGGGGTCAACTTTGCTTCCATAGGGTGATCACACCACATAAGGTAAATATTTAGAATATAAGAAGGGAAAGATGTTGACTAACTGGATGAGGGAATATGGAAGAGGATGGACTCTCTCCCTATGGTAGAGAACAAGGCCAAGTCACACATGTGAAAGTCAGTTTGTGAGACTTTTTCCAATAAATGAGTTTTCATAAACTTTAAGTTCTTCCCTGGTGACTCAATGGTAAAGAATCCACCTGCAATGCAGGAGATGCAGGTTAGATCCCTAGGTCAGGAATAGCCCCTGGAGGAGGACATGGCAACCCACTCCAATATTCTTGTTGGGAAAATTCCATGGACAGGGGAGCCTGGTGGACTGCAGCTCATAGGGTTGCAAAGATTCAGACATGACTGAAGTGAATGAGCAGAGGACAGCACAGTACATAAACTTTTAAAAATAAAGAGAATGAGAAGAGAAATAAAATAAAAAAGGAAACTAGTCAAGGGCCTTTTACATCTGAATTTCTTTGGGCTTTCTCTATTAAATACATTTTAGACTGTTTGTAATAGCCAGGACATGGAAGCAACCTAGATGTCCATCAGCAGATGAATGGATAAGAAAGCTGTGGTGCATATACACAGTGGAGTATTATTCAGCCATTAAAAATAATACATTTAAATCAGTTCTAAGGAGGTGGATGAAACTGGAGCCTATTATACAGAGTGAAGTAAGCCAGAAAGAAAAACACCAATACAGTATACTAACACATATATATGGAATTTAGAAAGATGGCAACGATAACCCTGTATGTGAGACAGCAAAAGAGACACAGATGTATAGAACAGTCTTATGGACTCTGAGGGAGAGGGAGAGGGTGGGATGATTTGGGAGAATGGCATTGAAACATGTATATTATCATATGTGAAATGAACCACCAGTCCAGGTTCGATGCATGATACTAGATGCTCAGGGCTGGTGCACTGGGATGACCCAGAGGGATGGTATGAGGAGGAAGGTGGAAGGGGGGTTCAGGATGGGGAACATGTGTACACCCATGGTGGATTCATGTCAATGTATGGCAAAACCAATACAATATTATAAAGTAATTAGCCTCCAATTAAAATAAATACATTTATACTAAAAAAATAAAAAATAAATAAAGGAAGAGAGTCTCAGGCAGAGCGGGGTCAGCTTGGAGAAAGGTTATATAATATGTTCTTCAGGCACCATATGAGGGGGAGACAAAGCTGCCTTACAGGACCTGCTCTCAAGTGCTACTTAGAGGCTTACATAGTCCTGGCTATTCTACCTCATGAAAAGGGAGAGCCAATCAAAAAAATTGACAATAAAGATTGTTGTTGATGCAAAATAATAAATAAATACATACATTTTAGCCATTAATTGTAATGTCTGACCATAACTATGTCAACTAAAACAAGGTTACATGATAAAGCAAAAATAATTTTTGATGAAAAAATTTAAAATTGAAAATAATTTAGCTGCAGTATACACACACACACACACACACACACACACACAAACCTTTAGTCTGATTATCACAGTGGGTCTAGATGTCTAAGATGGAAAAATAAGAGTGAGAATAGAGGGGATAAAATAGTCATTGTTCTCTTCTATCTCTGTATCCCAAGCGTGATATTCTACTATTTTTATATTCCAGCTTTGCTTTAAAACCTTCTATAGCTCCCTTCTGTCTGTACAATAATACAAAACAACAACCCCTCCCTCAACCCCAAATTATTTTCTTTGATAGTCCAGTTCTAGACTTCCACTCTGTTTGTTACATTTTCATCTCAAATGGCCCCCCAGGCCATAAGGTCTACCCATTTTCTCAAAATATACTGTTTATTATTAACACACCTTGTAGTTTTACTCATACCATTTTCCCTACTTGAAAGATCATACCCCTCCTTTCCGCACTCTTCACATACCACTGTTTTCAAACTCTGACTAAGCCCTCTGTCCTCCGGGATACTGACCCTGAAGACCCACCAAGCAGTGACCTCTAACTTCCCCAAAACATTTGCTCCCCTTATCTTCTCATTTTTCACTCACTATTTTCTAAAAAAATAGAGAATGTATATGCCCATTTCAGCCACAAAAGAATTTTCAGTGTGGGTAGGAAACAAGCATTTTAGTCAATTAATGAACTATAATTTGATCTTTTTCATTTGAATCACTAACTAGATCTCATAAAGTGATTAAATCTTACAGAATTTTGATCGCACGTAAGTGCCAAGCAAATATGGTGGAAGAGACCATTTTTGTCTTTCTTCATGTGTTTACCTGACTCAACCTTCCATTTGAGCCACACATAGTTTTTCTCTATTACTCATTCCTTTAATCATGGGGAAAATACTAGCTTGCTTTGTTAGAACTTATTTTAACACATATTTTCAAATATTTTTCTTATCAGTTATGGAAGTGATAATCTTCACCTTCATATACTTAACCCATACCTCTTAGTTCTGAACTTGATTTGAAAGAGAAGGGTAATCGTTATTAGACCCTCTTATATCCTGACACACTTCTTTGTACATGAAGTTACCCGAGAGATATTTGATCCACTTACTTTCTAAAATAATGATTTCTAAAGTAATTTATGGTGACAAAATCAGTTTTGATTTAGACAGTTGAATACATGGCTGCTATTCTTAGCCTAAGTGGCTA
Organism: Ovis canadensis; assembly: GCF_042477335.2. Lineage (NCBI taxonomy): Eukaryota > Metazoa > Chordata > Mammalia > Artiodactyla > Bovidae > Ovis > Ovis canadensis. The sequence continues at coordinate 78,502,240 of NC_091250.1, forward strand.
AAATGAGGAAAATTATTTCATTAAACTTTAAACAGGTATAGTTTAGCTTCTTAAGGTAGCCCAATTGTGATGCATGGTATATTCTTTAGAAAAATACCTCCTTTCTGTAAAATCATGTATAATTTTGAAGGGGAGGAAGTAAAGGGGCAGCATTACTCAGGCTTATAATTCAGGAAATTCTCTAAATTCATCCAAACTTTAGTATTCTTTTCATCTCCTCAGTGAACATGATGAGTTACTTTTATCAAGAAAGCCATTTATCCAGAGACTGCAAAACCAGCCATTTTATTCTCTTAATTGTGTGCGAAGAATACTTAGAGCACATTATATCAAATACAGACAGAAGACTCAAAAGTTACCAATGAAACTGATGGATATGACATATTTTATTATGACAATATTTCCTTGTTTTACTTGAAAAAATTGTTTTTGACTACTTATAAAAAACTGTATTTGTTCCATAAAATCCATAATTCCATTTAAATAAAAAATCTTTTCAGTCAGCTCTCAAATGCAGATAGCTAAGTTGTTAAACATAATGATTCAGAGTTATTAAAGAGTGAAAATGACATACTTGCTTGAAATTGTATGAACAGTTTAGGCTGAGAACACAATTTCCTGGCATGAAATTTAACCAAGTCTCTTTAAAGTAAAACCAGAGGATCTTGAAGGACAATTGTTCTGTACAGTTATTTCACTGGGAAAGTCAATGAAAATGTATCAAACCTCTAATGAGTTCATTTTTTTCTTATTTACAAACTTATTTTAACCATAAAATTAGCATAACCATATTTCAGAAAGTTTGTGAAATAGAAGTAGAAAAAATCACTTATAAGCATTCTAACAAAACTACTTGTCTGATTTGGAGTATGACTTATTTTCTTGGGTTACTTTGAACAAGCTATTTAATCTCTCAGAGATGCTGACTATATCCTGAAACAAGCAAAAATAATACCTTGCTGAGTTAGAGTAAAAATTGGAAATTATATACAAAATTTTGTAGTAAGTTGTTTAACAAATTCTAAGAACAAGATAAGGCACAAATTCACAAAATAATTAGGAAAAAACATATTATGTAGAAAATTATTTGTTTTGATATATTGCTTGCCAAGATTTTCCTAATAAATGTGGTTCCATTCATTTTTATAGTATGTGTTGTATGCAGATACACACACAAGACAGATTTTTCCTATAAAGTTTGAGTAAGAAGTCTCTTTTTGAGAATTCTAGAATAATGTCTCTTTAGGATGGCTGCACAGAGATGATTTTGGATTTTCCTGAACTATCAGTTCTAGGGATTCACTTCATTTATCTCTTTTGTAGGAACCTGTGATCATTGAACCCCATAAGTTCCTTTCTTTCTTGGTTTAAGTTTTTGCTTCGTGGAACACATTCAACAATAACTTCATGAGTGTCCTAGTGCAGGTTTCCTGGAGGCTGGCTGATGCTCCAAAAGAAAGAAAAGCATGCACATACCTAGAATGCATGTTGATTCCAGCCAAGTTAGGTAGCTGCCCCTTTCAGAAAGGATGGTCCTGAGAATCAACTTGTCACAAAAATTATGTCACTCAGAATTGGTTTTTTGTTCAGTCTACAGTCATGCCACCTTGAGCGTGATGGATCTCGTCTGATCTTGGAAGCTAAGCAGGGTTGGATCTGATTCTTAGTTGGATGGGAGAGCTGGTCTTTGTTTCAGCAGTAGCTAGATCAGTGTTGGTGGGTGGTACCTTGTGCTATGAGGCCCATGAATAGTCTTTGATACTGCCACCATAACTACTTTTGTCAAGAGTTCATTGTTACAAGATAGGTAAGTTGGAAGAGAGAGGCTGCTTTCTGTCAACTGAGTAAGGCATTCAGTCCACTTGGCTGTTCAGCAGATAGAACCCCTCCCATAGGGGTTCTATCTGATGGGCATTGGTGGTGGTGGTGGTTTAGTCCCTAAGTCGTGTCTGACTCTTGTGACCTCATTCTCTGTAGCCCATCAAGACACTCTGTCCATGGGATTTCCCAGGCAAGAATACTGGAGTAGGTTGACAACGCCTTCTCTAAGGGATCTTCTTGATCCAGGGACTGAACCCATGTCTCCCGTGCCTCCTGTATTGGCAGGCAGATTCTTTACCGCTAAGCCATGTGGGAAACCCCATATATGTAAAGAATTGACCCACTTCTAAAATGAGCTTGGCCTTTCTCCTCCTATATCAGTTTCTCATAAGGGACGGGGGGAAAGTGTCCCTATGTCAAAACTTCTTTGTATTCACTTTACACTTAATCCATCTTGATCCAGCTCTTCAGATTCTACAACCATGTATGTTGTTGTGGGTCTTACTAATATATATTGGCTCTAACCTATATCTCCTTTTGTCAAGTACATTTCTTTGTTTGATGGGCCAGCATCTCTCTGGACCATGTTGTAAGTGCTAAGTTGCTTCAGTTGTGTCCGACTCTGTGACCCCATGGACTGTAGCCCACCAGGCTCCTTTGTCCATGGGATTCTCCAGGCAAGAACACTGGAGTGGGTTGCCATGCCCTTCTCTATGAGGATTATGTTGTGAGTTGCCCCTAAATTTTGTCTATCAACTAGGAGGATCAGTGGAAGGAGATCCTTAGGAATGTATATTGTCCTAAAAGGCAGAGGCCTCTGAGTCATCTTGAAAAATGGGAACATTTCTTACCCTTAATGGGTAGGAGTGGGCCAGTTTTGAAAACCTAGAGGTTGAGGGAAACTCAGGTCCCCAATTTATTGTCTGCTTCACTCATGGGTTTCCATCAAAGTTTTGGGGTCTCACTTCTTACTCTGAGTCCTGATTTTTGCATAGCACAGTTGCTAGAGTTGACAAATCAATTTCCTCTGGAACTCTACTTTGCTTATAATTAAGTCCTAGATCTGATATTTAGTTTTTTTGGCTCCTGACATCAGCATATATAAACCTCATTTTCTTTCCTCAATGCATCAATAGCATGAGCAACTGCCATTCTATCCCATTGTCCTTATAATAACAACCTCTTCAGAACCTATCAAGTGCCCGAGATAGTGCACCTGCTGGTACATTTTCTTTAATTGATTTCTCATCCCACTTCACAATCAATGTACATTTAAAATTTTTCACTGCTGTAATATGCCAGTTGCTATCATCATTCCAATTACCACCCATGATGCCCTTCTTATTGCCAGCCAGCTGGTGATGATCTAACTCCAAAATCTCATTTTTAGACTCTGCTTCCTCAACCACTTCTGATAAGGATTGTTTTAGTAAGACTCCTCAGGAAATAGTCTCAAGGAGGAAATTTGTTTTCAAGACATTTATTCAGGAATGCTCTTAGGGATACTTGTGAAGAAGTGAGAGAGTTGGGCAGAATTAAATTCGAACTACAAGACAGAACATAGGTCTCAGCTTATCTAAAAGGGAGCTCTGGAGCTGAGATGGCTCTTCAGAGTGATTGCAAATTGAGGATAGATGGCTTAACATTTAAACCCACCCCTGCTGGGAAAATGTCCACAGCATCTACTAACACCAACTTTTGCCAAAGCAACTTGGTTAGAGGTAGTCTGGCATCCAGATACTGGATATTTTAACATGATTCTATGCCTCCTTATGATCATTGCCTAATTTCTTCTTTTCTTTGAAAGATTGAAATTGAGACCTGACTCAGACGCTCAAGGCATTAATGCCTTATTTATTTGAAGAGTTTGCTTCTTGTGAATTGAGGTATGTATTCTTGACAACTCTTCCCCACCATATCCAGTTCTGCAATGTTCTTGGAAGTGTGTGCTGAAATTGTTATTTACCCATCTTCCCTGTGTCCCTCTTCCCTTTTCCCAATTTCAAATCTTCCTTACAGCCAACCCCTCATTATACAAGATTTTTTTCAGACTTCTCATGTCTGTGGTAACGTGGGTCCATTTTTTCTATTATCCTTTTTTTTTTTATTTTTTGTAGGTCTTATAATGGGGCAAATAACTGTGGGAACTGAGTAGTTCCCAAAGTTTAAATAGTTTAAACCTGCTTTTGTGATGCTTCATTGAGCTTCCAGTTACTTTTTATGAAGTTGCAATATAATTTTAAATATTTCCTCTGTAAAAGAATATCTTATTATAAGACACCTGGCACTGAGAGGTGTTGATGTTAAAACAAATAAATAATTGACTGTGAAAACTCTGAAATATCAAATTTACTGATCTCTTTGCTTGAAATAGTTAATATCTGTTTTAATATACATACCTGAATTTCAAGGAGAGATCTAAGTTCCTCACAGAATTTAGCCTGTAAGCTATTACTTACAATATTTGAAGAAAAATCTAAAATCAAATATATATCCTTTTGAATATACTATGTGTTATTTTAAAATATAATTATTGAGTCAATAAAAAACATAAAGTTAAAGGAAAGTTTCTCAAATTCCACTCTTTTAGAAAAGCTGTGGCAAGGGGCTAAAATTGCCTTTAGGCAGTTTATTCAGAAGTAGTGGCAAAATGTTTAAAAATATGATTTTCTTCGTTGCTGAGACTGTAAAAGATAATCTTAAAGAGGCACTCACAAAACATAAGCTCCTTCTCTTGAAAAAAGAATCATCACCCTTGTTATCCTGTGAAAATCCATCTTCTTCTTTTCAGCTGAGACAGAGACACGATCTGTCCTTCCTTGTTGGCACCATCTGTGTCCAAATGAGGCTGTTACTCTAACTCAAAGCAGACTTGCAAGAATAAAATAATCAATCTTCATCATATTGCTGCACTTTCGACAGTTAATTTTCTAGAGTAATTTGTCATTGTGAGGAGCACACGATTTGTCTGAATTTGTGTCAAAGGTTATTGACTGAATTGTCACCTCATCTTTTCAGTCAATCTATAAATATGGGCAAGTTTGGGCAGAAGCTAATAGTCTCTTGCTGAGTGGATGAGATTGTCCAAGTTAGGCAGTTGATAAGAGATAGAAATATCTATTGTTCCACTCATTCTTGGTGCTAGCATTGACTTAACGTTAGTCATAGAAAATTCTAGTGTCTTATTCATTTATATTTTCCTATAAAATGGAGTTAACAGTAGCCGTGACTATAGCTGAGATTCCATGAAAGCTATCTATGCATTAAAATTTATAACTTTATGAGAGCGACCCTATATTTTCCACAAAACTGAGGGTAAAATATTTTTATTTAACTTCTATTGTATTTTTAGGGAGAGTGTTTTTTTTTTTTTTCTTTTGAAAAGCCTTGTTATGTTTACGCTAAACATAATTATCAACTTTAAGTCAGATTCTTGTTCCTTGTTTATATTCAGATTCTGATATTGAGAGCATGGCTACCAGCTAAATGAGGGATTTTATCATGTTTAAGGCGAAGTCGCTCAGTCGTGTCCGACTCCTTGTGACCCCATGGACTTCTCCGTCCATGGGATTCTCCAGGCAAGAGTACTGGAGTGGATTGCCATTTCCTTCTCCTGGGGATCTTCCTGACCCAGGGGTCGAACCCTGGTCTCCCGCATTGGAGGCAGACGCTTTAACCTCTGAGCCACCAGGGAAGCTAAATGAGGAATTTTATCATGTTTACTGATTTGTTATCTTTTTTGCTTACTTTAACAGTCTAATAAGAATAATCAGGTAATAAACTTTTATCAGGAAATACCGATTCTCAATTCTTGCCACTGGTATGTTTCTTCCTTAAGGCTGGGGACATGGGTGGTGGGGAAGCAGAGAGAAAACAGAGTTCACATAGTATGATTAAGACTAATAAAATATTTAGCTGGACATCTTTTTAAGTGGGTAATTGTAGAATGTTGTTGTTCAGTCGCTAAGTCATGGCCGACTCTTCCATGGACTGCAGCACGCCAGACTTCCCTGTCCCTCACTATCTCCTGGAGTTTGCCAAAGTTAGTGTCCATTGAGTTGGTGCTGCTATCTAAAATTGTAGACTAGTTTAAAATAAATCTAGCCCTCAATTATATAGTTGAATTATTTTTCATGTGTGTGTGCTCAGTTGCTCAGTCATGTCTGACTCTGAGCCCTTCAGACTCCTCTGTCCATGGAATTTTCCAGTAAGAATACCAGAGTGGATTGCCATTTCCTTTTCCAGGGGATCTTCCCAACCCAGGGATCAAACACGCATCTCTCTCCTGTATTGGCATGCAGATTCTTTACCACTAGTGCCACCTGGGAAGCCCTGTTTTTCATAGGTGTCAATTATTTATGCTATTTCTTTTGGGAAACATGAAAAAGCAAGGAAGCAGATTCTCCCCAGAGCCTCCAGAGAGGAATATAGTCCAGCCGACACCTTGGCTTTAGCCTGGTGAGACCCATGTTAAACTTCTGACCTGTGGAACTATAAGATAAATTTATGTTGTTTAAGTTGTTTGTAGTCATTTCTTAAGGCCACCATAGAAAACTAATGGAGAAGTGAAAGCCATCTGCATTTTATAAGTGAGGAGACTAAGTCAGGATACATCCTTAAACACAAATTTTTATCTCAGTTCTTAGCAGTGCCTGGCATATGATAAGCCTTTAATGTATTTATAGGATGGATGAATAAATAAGTGAATAAATGGATTTTTTATGCATTCTTCCTAAACCAATGCAAATTTAACTCTCTCTCAAGCTAGGTATTTTCCTAATGGAAATATTTCACCTAGTGAGTGATTCTACACAACTATTCTGTTTGTATCACTGCTCTCTGAGGGTTTCCCAAATATAGTGAAGTGAAGACGCTCAGTCGTGTCCAACTCTTTGCGACCCCATGGACACCAGTCTCCTCCGTCCATGGGATTTTCTAGGCAAGAGTACTGAAGTGGGCTGCCATTTCCTTCTCCAGGGAACTTCCCGACCCAGGGATCGAACCTAGGTCTCCCACATTGTAGACAGATGCTTTCCATCTGAGCCACCAGGGAAAGTACAGTATATTTGAAAAGCAAAATAGAGAGCCATCAGAAATTCAATAAGAGTATATATTAATTATTCAATAAAATAGGAACACTATTTTACTATAGTTCTGTGTGATTGGAAAATATATAAATTTTATTGACCTCCTCAATTTCAACCCAAATCAAGTAAATATTGATAATTCCCTCTGCTTCTTAGTGTGGAGAATGCTAGACAGTGCTTTCTATATGAGAAACAGCTCAATTACTATTTTTTTCTTGAAATTCAGAACATCTATATTTGTGACTTATGATCTGAAAATTTGCAAACATGTCTGCAACCATTATATATTTCTTCATCCACAATATCTTAGCATTAACAGTGTATCTATAGACAAGAACTTTTTATATTTTTTTTCCAACTGTCTAGGGGAATGACTGCATATCTACATCCTCTTTAAAGTACTCCTGTCACCAAAACCTGGGGGGGTGGGGCAACTCACATCCAAAGGCCCACTCTCCCCACTGACAATAAGTGGGCAAGAGCTTTTACAGATGGAGTAGGCAGAAGGAGGGGGCTACGCACAAAAACAGCACAGTGAGCTGAGAGTCATCTTGAAATTGGTCATCTTGATTGTTTTGAGTACAGTGAATCTTTGGTTCTGGGGTCAATCTGTTCCCTTATTTGAGGCCAGTTCTCAGGCATGTGGCAGCTTTATGTCGTGGCTGCAGTCTGGTCATCATGCAGTTAACTTCTTCCACCTGGTGGAGATTTCGGTATCCATAAGACCACTCAAAGGATATGGGTCAGAATATTATCTAAAGTCCTCGAGGAGGAACTAATGATCCTTGACTTTGCTCAATTCTTATTACTTTGTCTTGTTTGACTTTTTAATTTTTTTTTAACTTCTTCGTTTTCTCATTTCTTTGATTAAACTTGTGTTCTGGCTAAAGTTTTTCTACAAAGAGGCAGGTGGAGGAAATGGGAGGGGGAAGGACCAAAAGGTCTTGCTCCATCTTACCCCTACTTCCTTGTTTTCCCTGTAGTTAGCTTCCATATGCCACATAGCCTAGAAATTAGACCAAAGTTCACATATGTTCCAGTCCTGGTGCAAATCAATGCTCCAGTTTCAGCTGCTCTGGAAAATTATAGCCTATTCCTTGGAGAAGGTATCCATGAAGCCCTAAATTTTGTGTAAGGCATGTAGCCTTGTTACAAGCAGCTTATCACAGAGTACATTAATTTTGTAATAATATTTCCATTTTATTTTGACTACCATAGCAACAGATAAATGTAATGTTTTATTTATAGACATAATATTTAGGTGGTTTCATAAAAAGTTGAGAAACTTCAATTTAGATTAAAAAAAAAAAGGACAACCCAAAGAATTGGGAATAGATCTAGGTCTTGAAATATATGTGTAAAATTTATTTAAACAGAAAGCAGGAAAACAGACTACTCTGGTGAGTAGAGCCTGGATGAAAGCAGGCTTTTATCCAGCCTGCTTTGTAATGGGAAACTACAGGATGTTTTAGGAGAATACAAAGAGACCAGTTTAAATAGAATTAATTTTAAATTAATGAGAACTATAGGAAATAAGCTTAAAAAGTTATGTTGGAGCCAGAGGGTAAAAAGTTTTGCAAGATAAATAAGGAATTTGAACCCAATCTCAAATCATTTAGTTTAGTTGAAAGTCTTTTAAGATGAACAGTGTTACTGTGAAAGTGTTTTATATGTTCAGAAAATGTTGCCTACTATGTATTTTAAAATATGAGTGGTGTTTAATCCATAATGAATGACTTTCAAAAATATAAATCCGTTCAAATGACTTGATAGCATAAACATATAAGTTTACAAGTAGGAATGTTACAGATAAGCACACTTTATATATTTGAAGCTGTGACTTTTGAGATTGCACATGAATGAAACTATGTGTGGAATAGGAAATAGTGGACAGGAGACTTATGTTTTAGATGGACATTTATGGATGTGGTGAGTTTCAATATATGCTTATTGAAACCTCTTGCTCTTACTGTTTTGGTTGAATAAGTGTTGAGATGAAAGCCTCATGATCAGCCTGGCCCTTCAGGTCTCAAAGGATTAACCTGGTGATTAAAACACAATAACAACAACAACATAAAACCTCCCTCTGATGACATGTTGTATCCAACTGACTGAGATGAAATAAACTGACTTTTTCTAAAACGCCTGTGTTGGAAATTCAAATGATTCAAGTGTACAATGTTCCTCAAACAAGGGTGCAGGAAACAGGGTGAAAATTTTTTGTCAAAACAAGTTGAGCAATGTAAAAAATTCGTGGAGATAAATGTAAATTTCATGCTTCAAGGAAAAATCTAATAAATGTTTAACATGTTATTTCATAAGACAGACTTGCGCATGTTGTTGACAGAGGGTTTAAGATGGAATAGACATTGCAAGTTAACACAACATTTAAACTTTTTAGAAGATAAAAAAATACTATTTCAAATATTTCTTTTTCTGTTAGTTTTGAAAAGAATTCTCAGAGACAGGCGAAACAAAATGTCACTTTCAAGCTGGCTCAAGAAAAACACCAAAATTGATTCTAACGAAGTGCAATCATGAGTCACAATTCCTGTTACTTCACAGAATATTGGACAGGGTATTAAATTTTTATTTTGATGATCAAAGGTTATATGTCACAATCATTTCAATGCAGTTATTCTCAGTTAAGGTGCTATTTAGTTGGAGTGACTAAATATACATAATATACAGTGTGACTTACAGGTGTAAAAGCCATTAATCATCGGAACAAATCTATCCCAGCCACAGGAGCTTAGAATGTTCCTATCTGTAGGATGGTCCAGAAGTCAGGTTGTTGTAAGACCAAGTTAAGACAGATTAGGTTTCTGTAACAAGTAGATCATCGAAAAAGCAAGAGAGTTCCAGAAAAACATCTATTTCTGTTTTATTGACTATGGCAAAGCCTTTGATTGTGTGGATCACAATAAACTGGAAAATTCTGAAAGAGATGGGAATACCAGACCACCTGACCTGCCTCTTGAGAAATCTGTATGCAGGTCAGGAAGCAGCAGTTAGAACTGGACATGGAACAACAGACTGGTTCCAAATAGGGAAAGGAGTACCTCAAGGCTGTATATTGTCACCCTGCTTATTTAACTTATATGCAGAGTACATCATGAGAAATGCTGGACTGGGTGAAGCACAAGCTGGAATCAAGATTTCCAGGAGAAATATCAATAACCTCAGATAGGCAGATGACACCATCCTTATGGCAGAAAGTGAAGAGGAACTAAAAAGCCTCTTGATGAAAGTAAAAGAGGAGAGTGAAAAAGTTGGCTTAAAGCTCAACATTCAGAAAACGAAGATCATGGCATCCAGTCCCATCACTTCATGGGAAATAGATGGGGAAACAGTGGAAACAGTGTCAGACTTTATTTTTGGGGGCTCCAAAATCACTGCAGATGGTGATTGCAGCCATGAAATTAAAAGACGCTTACTCCTTGGAAGAAAAGTTATGACCAACTTAAATAGCATATTCAAAACAGAGACATTACTTTGCCAACAAAGGTCTGTCTAGTCAAGGCTATGGTTTTTCCAGTGGTCATGTATGGATGTGAGAGTTGGACTGTGAAGAAAGCTGAGCACCAAAGAATTGATGCTTTTGAACTGTGGTGTTGGAGAAGACTCTTGAGAGTCCCTTGGACTGCATGGAGATCTAACCAGTCCATTCTGAAGGAGATCAGCCCTGGGATTTCTTTGGAAGGAATGATGCTGTAGCTGAAACTGCAATACTTTGGCCACCTCATGTGAAGAGTTGACTCATTGGAAAAGACTCTGATGCTGGGAGGGATTGGGGGCAGGAGGAGAAGGGGATGACAGAGGATGAGATGGCTGGATGGCATCACCGATTCGACGGATGTGAGTTTGAGTGAACTCTGGTAGTTGGTGATGGACAGGGAGGGCATGATGTGATTCATGGGGTCGCAAAGAGTCAGACACGACTGAGTGACTGAACTGAACTGAAAAAGTAGAAATCTCAGAATTCTTTGGACCCCCAGTCCCAGCATGGACACACATTATGATCTACTGTACACTTGTTTCTTTATAAAAATCTTGTTCTCACAATGAACTTTTACCCTGCATTTTCTCTTCTTTCTTTCTTTCTTTTCTCCCTTCCTTCCTTTTTATCTCTTTTGCTTTATTGCTGTTCAGTCACTCTGTCGTGTCTGACTCTGTGATCCCATGGACTGCAGCACACCAGGCTTCCCTGACCTTCACCATCTCCTGGAGTTTGCTCAAACTCATGTCCATTGATTTGGTGATTCCATCCAACCATCTCATTCTCTGTCATCCCCTTCTCCTACTGCCCTCAATCTTTCCCAGCATCAGGGTCTTTCCTAATGAATCAGCTCTTTGCATCAGGTGACCAAAGTATTGTAGCTTCAGCTTTAGCATCTGTCCTTTCAATGAATATTCAGGGTTGATTTCCTATAGGATTGACTGGTTTGATTCAAGGATTGAACCCACATCTCTTGCATTGCAAGCAGATTCTTTACTGTCTGAGCCACCAGGGAAGGCCCTTCTTTTGCTTAAGCACTTGTACCATAAAACCAAAATAAACAATTTAGCAATTTTACTTGATGTTGAATCTTTCTTACTTGGTTTGTTTGTTTCAGTTTATTTTCCATCCCCTCACCATCTGTTATTCCTGATAACATTAATGCTCCAAAATGCTTTGATTTTTAAATAATTGATATAGTGGAGAAAGAAGTATTTATTGACACCTAGCAATAAAAGTACTTATGTTAATTATACCTCTGAGCAAGGGACCTGTGTTTGATCACCTGCCAAGAGGAAGGGAGCCACTGTGGGAAGATAAGGTCAAGGAATTGTGGAATCATTAGGGACCTGGGAACTGAGAGATGTGGTTAAGTTCTTCCCTCAGAGATGAATGGAAATGAAGGGAAATCTGCAGTGCTAGTAGGGGTAAAAGTGAAAGTGTTAGTTGCTCAACTGTGTCTTACTCTTTGCAAACTTATGGACTGTAGCCTGCCAGGCTCCTCTGTCCATGGAATTCTCCATGCAAAAATACTGGAGTGGATAGCCATTCCCTTCTCCAGAGAGTCTTCAGGGATCAAACCCAGGTCTCCAGGATTGCAGGCAAATCTTCACCATCTGAGCCACCAGGGAAGCCCAGTAGGGCTGAGGGTAGACAAAAATAGAGGACAGTAGAGAGAAGGATGACCTATTGCAAGACAAGGCAGAAACCAAGTGTGAAATAAATTCATATTTTATGGCAAGACAAGGAAAATTTAAACATAAAAATTCTTCTCTGTCCTTCAACTGGCCCTCTCTCCCACCACTGTGCATTATGTATCTGCATTATGCATCCTCCAAACCTCCCCACTGGCAGAAATACCTGCTTAACCATAAAGAGCAGCATTCTCCCAGCATCAACAAGACAGCTCCTTGAAAGATAACATTCCCTTTTGATCTCATAAGGAGATCAAATGGCACTTAGATCTGGATTGCGTAAACTGTCAATAATACATCATTTGATGTAGAACCCTCTGTCTCAAAAAACTTATGTAACTGTGTCTTGACTTCTAATGGGTAGGACAGTCCTCAGAGCTTTCTGAGATGCTCTTCCTAGATTAAAATCCTCAAATTTAGCTCAAGTAAAATTTTCCATTTCTTTCTTAGATAAACTGATTAATTTTTCATTGACACAGGTTATTGAATTGAAAAAATTTCATAGGGGCTTTTAGTACCTGAAATCATGGCCATAAGATTTTTAATTGCTTGAGTTATTGCAATGTAAATGTCTACAATTTTTCATCACTTTTAATAACAAATTCTTCCAGATATACATATTTTATGTAAGTGTCTGATCAATGTAAATTAAGTTTAAAAATGGGAACTAATTCCATACCTGATAGAGTAAAAGACATTACAAAGAAAAATCAGAGGTCATTATAAAAATTCCAGCTCCCTGTGAACTTAGGGAAATTTTGGTAGATGATTTTTTTTTTTTTCCTATGTGGTAAATAACAGAGGTTGGATCAATTTAAAATTGCTCGGGAGGGGTAATGAAATCTCTAGTTTACACGTTTTATTTGTTTTTGTTTTCCCTTGTGAATATCTGCTCATCTCTATGCATTTGGGGTCTTTGGATGTGTGATAGTTAAACTCATGTGTCAACTTGATGGACCACAGGGTGCCCAGATTAATTATTCCTGGGTATGACTGTGAAGGTTGTCGCAGATGAGATTAACATCTGAAGGGCTTCCCAGGTGGCACTAGTGGGAAAGAACTCACCTGCCAATGCAGGAGGCTTCAAAGACCTGGGTTCAGTCTCTGGGTCTGGAAGATCTCCTGGAAGAGGACATAGCAACCCACTCCAGTATTCTTGTCTGGAGAATCCTATGAATAGAGGAGCCTGGCAGGGTACAGTTCATAGGGTCTCAAAAAGTTGGACATGACTGAAGTGACTTAGCACATACAACATTTGAAACGGTGGGGTCAGTAAAGTAGATTGCCCTCCCCATTGTGGGTGGACATCCAATCCTTTGAGGGCTTGAAGAGAGCAAGAGGTAGAGGAAGGAGGAATTTGTCCCCTTTTTCTTGCCTCACCATTGAATTGAGACATCTCATCTTATCTTCTGTGGGCCTTGGGTTGGGATTTATAGCAATCAACTCTTCTGGTTCTCAGGCCTTCAGTTATGAACTGAATTATGTAACTGGTTTTCCTGGGTCTCCAGTGTGCAGATGACAGATTGTAGGACTTCTCAACCTCCATAATTATATGAATCAAGTTCTCATAATAAATCTCCTTATATATGTAAAATTCTGTTCCTCTGTAACAATGCTTACTACCAAAATATGTACTAGTAAGGTTCTCCAGAGAAACAGAGCCAGTAGGCCCTGTTTATAATGTATTAACTATTCCAGAGATGTATTCATTTTATTTTTTCCAAGGGATAAGGCTAAATTGATAAGCTATGCCATTCTCTTCTAATTTCTTCATTTCAGCTTTTTGTTTTATTCACTTCTTTCTTCCAATTGTCTTAGTTTTAATTGTTGCTCTTTTATTTTTAATTTTTGAGAGGCTACTTTAAAAGTAAAAACAAGAATATAATTTTATTTTCATTACAAAACCTTTGATTTTAAAAGAATTTTAGATGCACAAGCATCACAAAGAAAGCACAGAGCTTTGATCTGTTCTCCCTGATTTTCCTGCATGTTAATATTTTATGCAATCATGCTACATTGATCAAAATAAGAAATTGACACTAGTGCTATTCAATTAAGGAAAATACAGATTTAATTTCACCAGTTTACAAACTGTGTCCTTTTTTCAGATTAAATACCTAGCATTTAGATATTATGCTTGATTAGTTTCCTCAGTCTGTAACAACTTTTGAATCTTTCCTTATATTTCATGACTTTGAAAGGTTTGAAGAGTGCTGATCCTATATTTTGTAGAATATCCCTAAATTTGGATTTGTTTGGTATTTTCTCATTATTAGCCTAAGGGTATAAAGTTTTATGAAGAAGAACACAGATATGAAGTGCCCTTCCCATCATATAGTATAGGGGGTGGGTGATACAAATACAATATCATTAATGATGCTAACTTTGATCACTTGGTTAAAGTGGCATCTATAAAGTTAGTATTTCCCTCTTTCTGTTCTCCATTAATTAGAAGGAATAGCAGCCTGCAATAAAATGTGAACAACTCCAAATATCTATCAAATGCTGAATGGTTAAACACACTCTCGTACATCCAAATGATGGAATAATTTTCAGCAATAAAAAGAATAAGACTACTAATGTTGCAAAAATACAAATGAATCTTGAAAGCACTATGTTATATGCAAGGAGCAAGATTCAAAAGACAACATACTGTATGATCCCTTTTATATTAAATTCTGGATAGATAGAAATCAGATCAGTGCTTTCTAGAGCCTGGATGTGAGAGAAGGAAATTGAGTATAAGGAATTATGCCTTTTTGTGTGATAGAAATATTACTTTTAATTGCATGGTGATTACATGACTGTTTGGGGTTGCCGAAATTTTTAGTAACTGCATGTATTAAAATAAGGTTTACATGTATATTATAATATTTGTATATATGGTAATATGTTGTAATATTACAATTTTCTGTATATAAAATATATCTAAGTAAACATATCTTAATAAAAACATAGAGCCAAAACAGCTTACTATAGATGAGGCTGATAGTTGTCATTAAATACCCATGAGGAAATACTGAGTTCCCACTATAAAAAGTGGATCTCAGGACAGAGAATATGAAGGGAAAGTGAAGGTTCACAAATAATGACTCTGCCAGAGCCCCATCATAGAACCCTGAACACTCAGTATTCTCCTAAAACTGATAGTTTCCTATTCAAAGTAAAAAAACAAGCCTGAGTTTCTGGGTTTTCTTTGACTGTTGAAGGCTATTATATCTACAAATGTAGACGAACTAGCTATTCCATTAGGACAGTCCTCAACCAATGGCTTAACAGAGTTTGTGGGTAAATCCCCACACTCCCTTATTCCCTTTAGGACTGGGCTCCAACATACACATTGCATCCTGTTTGATAAAGCACTCTTCATTCTTTTCTTCCCTTCCCTCATTTCCTCACTGCCCTATTGGTGTTTCCCAGGATCACAGATTCAATAAACCGCTTTTACTCATACCTTATCTTGAGGCCTAGTTCTGAGGGCAACCTATCCCTGAAAATATGTGGGATTAATTTCTGTTAATAAGTAGCATAATCCCCAAGGTTTTATGAGAGGACAGCACTCCCTAAAGGGGGAATTAAAAATACCAAAGCAAGGTTGTCTTCACACTAATATAAAAGTGAAAGTCGCTCAGTTGTGTCTGACGCTTTGCGACCCCATGGACTATACAGTTCATGGAATTCTCCAGGCCAGAATACTGGAGTGAGTAGCCGTTCCTTTCTCCAGGAAATCTTCCCAACACAGGGATCAAACTGAGGTCTCCTGCATTGCAGGCAGATTCTTTACCAGCTGAGCCACAAGAGAAGCCCTCTCACTAATACAAGGCCCCAACCTTCTATTAGTAATAGGCTCTGTAGAGCAAATTCCAGAGACAGTGAAGGATGGGGAAACCTGGCATGCTGGAGTCCATGGGGTTGCAAAGCGTCAGACATGACTTAGTGATTGAACAACAAAACCTCTTGTGTTTGGGGAGTGGTGACAGAGACTCTCTGCTTGACCAAACTTTACTCAGGTTTCTTTAAATCCTTTCGTCAGCCTTGAACTTTGGGTGTTCATGTTTGTCTTTGTTGTTTAGTCACTAAGTTATATCCAACTCTTTTGCTATCCCATGACAGTTTCTTTAGTAATTTATCCAAAGTCACACAGTGAGTTAATTGTGGTGCCAGATTTTGAATTAGATAATAGAATTTCAAAGCTCTGCCATTAACCATCATGAAATGCTGTTTGCTGTTCACTCAGTCATGTTTGACTCTTTGCTACCACATGGACCATAGCCCACCAGGTTCCTCTGTCCATGGGTTTTCCCAAGCAAGAGCAGTGGAGTGGCTTGCCATTCCTTCTCCAGGGAATCTTCCTGATCCAGGTATCTAACTCACATCACCTGCATTGCAAGTGGTTTCTTTACCACTGAGCAACTTGGGAAGTCTATTTGTTTACAAGACCCAATTTAAGCAAGAATGTGGCTAAGTCATTTTAGGAAGAATTCTCCACCCTTAGTATCTGATCATCCTGGTCTGCCTTCAGTGGGAATCCTGTCAAGCTGGTTTAATCAGAATTCTCCCAGCCACTGATGTTTCCATCTCAACTTGATCCTTGCCATAAATCCCCACTTGTCCTTGGACAGTTAGAATTGAACCTAGTTCTATACCGAGGCCTGTTTCCCCTCTACTGTAATCATTCTTAAATAAAACCTGTTTTTACTGCTTTAACTACCATCTAGCTCTGGTTTTCTTTGACAGTATATACATTTGTAGATCCCAGAACAAAAGAAGCATAAGATTAGCACTACTTCAAACTTTTCTGCCTTTGGTGCAAAGTAATCCCAGGTTCAAAAGCAATGGTTTCAATGATCCCCATTGTAAAAGAGAAGAACTAGAGATACTGGAATCCAGTCCAAGGCTCAAGTAGATAGATTTTTAAGTATTTGGTGTTCAATTAGCCAACTCTACTGGTAGAGATTACGGAAAGCATTTTAAGCTCAATTTGAAATGCCACAAAAATCATATAAGAAGAGTGTGGTATTTATTCTCTTTTACCATTTCAGATTAAAAGGATTCATGCTTTAATGAATGATTAGAAAGTAAATTGAGTGATGATGGTCTGGGACAAGAAATATTAGGAAGTTCAAGATCTCTTAATAAATAATACCTATGGTATCAAGGGGGATATTTTGGAAGGACATTATAACTGCATATAAATGTGGAGAATAATTATAATATCTGGAGACCTACTTGAATTAATTCACTATATATTATTTTGGTTTGGGTACATGTGAAAAAGAAACAATGAGAAATCATAAAAAGAGATTACACAAAAATTAAAGAAATGGACGTAACAGCAGGTAGTGGTATTGTTATCCTGGCTGGTAAATGTTTCTGAAAGGAGTTAAAAATGAATATGTAATTTAAAAAAAACTAAGTCATTAACACCTTGATCAACATTCACAGCATGTTTCTAGTTTGTGTTATTCTTTTTCATGCCACCACATATAACTATTATAATAGTAATAAGAGAAAATTTTATTTTTTCATTACTTAATCAAATATTTTTATATTATACATATTAAGTATATATATATATATATATGTTATATACCTATATCAATGGGTAGTTGGATACTATTTGGTATCATTTCTATGAGTCACTGACCACTGATCAACTGATCAAAATGATTTTGGGGTGAGTTGTCATACAAAATATGGCAGAGATATGAATAATTTCCTGTGTAATGAAGATTATTTGTAGTCAAGATAATAAGAACAAGAGAGAAATTGTTAATAAGCTAAACAAATAACATCTTTTCAGAGTCACTTTTGTCAGAAGAATAATGTATGAATGTAATATTTCAGGATTATTTCTCTAAATTACTTTATTCCTAACATCTATGATTATTCTTAGATTTTTAGCTACTAATACTTTTTTTCTTTATCTATTGTTAAAAATGTCTAAATAATGCAAGAATTTCTTCATGTGCCTCTTGTTTATAGCTTACAGATTTTTAAGATGTAATTGTGCTTGTTTCTTATTCTCATCGGTAGATCTAAAATTTCTACAAATAGGGCATAAGCGTGCTTGATACAGGCTTCCCAAGTGTCATAGTGGTAAAGAATTGCCCTGCCAATGCAGGAAACCCAAGAGACACGGGTTTGATTCCTGGGTCAGGAATATCCCTTGGAGAAGGAAATGGTAATCCACTCCAGTATTCTTGCCTGGAAAATTCTATGGACAGAGGGGCCTAGTAGACTACAGTCCATTGGGTCACAGAGACTCGGATATGATCCAGCAACTGAGCATGCACATTTGCCTGATACAATTAGCATCTAAATGCAGTTTCTGACAAAATACTGCTAAGTCGTTTCAGTCGTGTCTGACTCTATGTGACCCCATAGACAGCAGCCCACCAGGCTTCCTCGTCCCTGGGATTCTCCAGGCAAGAACGCTGGAGTGGGTTGCCACTTCCTTCTCCAATGTATGAAAGTGAAAAGTGAAAGTGAAGTCGCCCAGTCATGTCTGACCCTTAGCGACCCCATGGACTGCAGCCCACCAGGCTCCTCCGTCCATGGGATTTTCCAGGCAAGAGTACTGGAGTGGGGTGCCATTGCCTTCTCCATCTGACAAAATGGTTGTCCACAAACGCAGCAGTGTGTGCAAATACAAAAAATAGATGATTATTTTTGCACAAATATTTCCAGTCTTCAGTGATTCAGGAAAGCCTGTGACTTGTCAGTTGAGACCAGTCACAGGATGCCTGTCAAGGAGAGTTAAGTAAGTAATTCTGTAACACGAGAAACAAAACATGGTGGAGCCTGGCTCTGTGCGATCTAAGGCAAGAAAATCAGTCATCACTGGGAACATTCCACTATTCAGATAAAATATATTGAGGTTTTCAAGGAGCCCACTCTCACTAAACAATAGAGTAGCATTCATGGATAATGTACCAAGAGAAGAGCCCTCATCACCCATCATGTGGCAGAAAAAGCACAGGCTTGGAAGTTGAGAGATGTGATTCACAATTTTGTCCCTATATGTTATTTGACTTTTGAACTGAGTAGCTCATTCAGTAAAGAATCTGTCTGCAATGCAGGAGACCCAGGTCCAAGCCCTGGGTCAGGAAGAAGGAAATGGCAACCCACTACAGTAGTCTTGCCTGGAAAATGCTATGAAACAGTAGCCTGGTGGGCTACAGTCCATGGGGTTGCAAGAGTCATACATGACTTAGTGACTAAACCACCAAGTTAGTTTTTATAAGCATTAGCTATCTGAATAATAATAATACTGTTGACTACAAAGATATCATTATGAAGATTACATGCAATATTAGATATAAAATGTCTGAGTTCCCAATATGTACTCATAGGTACTATGTATATAAACAAAAGAGTCTATATTTTGTGGTCAAACATCTTGATCAGTTCTATTATTTACTCCCCTATTTTGTGTCTTCTGATTATCAACTTCTTTATCTTCAAATATTGATAATATATGTCATCATATACATTTTTAGAAATTATATCAGATCAATACATGCAAAACACAACACTGTCTGACACATATTAGAGATTCATATACACACTGTTATATGTAATTAGTAATTTCTTTAGTAATTTCTGACACTTAGAGAACATTTGCTTTGTGCTAGACACCATATACCAACTCATTTTGTTCTGGCAGAAACCTTCAGAGAACTCTATGATTATCATATCCATTTTATAGATGAAGAGACCTAGGTCCATGGCAATTAAGTAATTTATCCAAAATTACACAGTGATTTAATAGTGGTGAAAGTGAAGTCGCTCAGTTGTGTCCAACTCTTTGCAACCCCATGGACTGTAGCCTATCAGGCTCCTCCATCCATGGGATTTTCCAGGCAAGAGTGCTGGAGTGGGTTGCCATTTCCTTCTCCAAGGGATCTTCCCCACCCAGGAATTGAACCCAGGTCTCCTGCATTGCAGGCAGACGCTTTACCGTCTGAGCCACCAGGGAAGCCCAAGTTAATAGTGGTGCCAGATTTCAAAATTAAGTAACAGAATTTCAAAGCTCTGCTATTAACCATCATGCAGTGCTGTGTACTCAATCATTTCCAACTTTTTGCAACCATATGAACCGTAGCCCACCAGACTCCTCTGTCCCTGGAATTTACCAGGAAAGAATACTGAGCATGTTTCCATTTCCTACCCCTAAAGGATCTTTTTGACCCTGGGATTGAAACTGTATCTCCTGTGCCTCCTGCACTGGCAGGCAGATTCTTTACCACTGCACCACCTGGGAAGCCCTAACCATCATGCTACACTATCTCAAAGTGAAATTGTTGAAGAAATATTGGTCATAATCATCTACTGTTTCTGGACTCTGTTCTGAATACTATATAAAGTAAAATAGGATAGAATTTAACATATATTTAGGGAAACAAGAGATAAGTAAAAAGCATGAATAATTTAAAGGAAAATAAGTGTCTCTGAGTGTTTACAAATAGAAACAGCCTCAAAAATGTTATAGTTTCACTGTAAGGTTGCAACTATTCTTTTACTTTAAAGTCCAGGTGGACCTTAATAGAAAGAAAACATTTCAAAGGCAGAAAATCAGGGGTGTATCCAAAGTGATTTTGGGGGGAAAGTGACAGTGAGAGAAAATTCTATTTCAATTCCTTTACCAATATGACTGTGATTAAATTTATATTCTCACCAAGGTCATTATTAATTTATTCTCAGTGATTCTATCAGGCTGAATTTCTGGATAGAAAAAACAAAGAGTCCTAACAGCTTGGAGAGTTTGATTAGAGGATCAAAACTATTTTTGTTTGGTGATAATTCCTGCTACTGTGGTGAAGATGGTTGGTTTAGCTTATTTATTACATGTGGATCTTTGGGAAGCAGCTTCTACAATGAGAATGTGATTAAATTCATATCTAGGTTAGACTCAAGTCTGAATATACTCTGAGATGCCTTATCAAAAGTAAAAATTGCCACTTTACACCTGATAAAGTATATTATTTGAGGGTAATCCTAGATGGTAAGACAGAACTATTAGTAACATATAAAAATGGAGCTTCTCTGCTTATCAGAAGACCTTAAAACTGGGCCTCAAAGAAACAGCAGGCTCACAGTCTTCATTTATTTGCTAGGTTTAGTAAAAAATACTACAATGAATAGAGTCTGAAGAAAGACTGATCAAATTTCTTATGTAAAACTATTTTCACCATAAGCAGTTAAAAAAATAACTTTCTTACCTCCATATGTATATATTTCATTGAAATTAGAGGGACACTGTCTTGAAACCTGAGAGTTGAAACAATTATCCTTGCCCTTATCTAGGTTGTCTAGTCAAAATGATGCACCATATGTCTCTAAGCCATATGCCCACTGATTTTTTTTTTAAATTCTGGTTTCTGCCAGAAATTGGCTCTGGTTGTTAATTTCTTCATGTAATGAATCCTGTCTGGCTTGTTCTACCATTTCCTCTAAACTTTTTCAGTTTTCTGGAATGAGGGGATTATAACCTGACTTTCTCTCAATTAGTACCAATAATATATTGTAAAGAAAGACATCATATCTGCAATATACCTGGTTACTTAAAAATGCACAGAGATGCGCTCACTGTAATTCCTTTAGGACCCTCAAAGAAACTTGATTAAATGATTTTATCTTAAAATAGAAATTAGCTAATATTTACTCTTGTTTATAGTAGCATTGTAAGCTATTACCTATTTAGTGACCATTCCACTGTTCAGTTTTTTCCTCTGACGTTAGCAAGAATAAATCTAAGTGATAAACTTAGGATAGTTAAGTAAATGAAGTGCATAGGAAAAAAATGCAACCTGTTTTTAGGCTGTTACACTATACTACTAAATGTACCAAAAAACAACTGTTGAAAGAATGGTCAAGAGCCAAACTGGAATGCCAAATCAGTGACTCCCTAAAGCTATGTGTTTGGAGCAACAAAATGCAACAGCTATAGAAAGTACCAGTGAGACTGCTGATCCTGTCTTAGATGAGTTTAGTAGGAACTGAAGTGTTTGTTGAATAAATGAATATATGAATGAATGAATGAAACTACTTCAATTCAAACCAAACTTCCCCACTGCAGTGAAGGGAGGGTGGGATTCTTGCCATTTGAGTTAAAGGGATGTTGACTTGGCCTCATGCACAGTACTGGCTGGAGCAGGGAAGACACCCAGAAACTGAGAGAGAGAATTTAAGGATTAACCAAGGCAACACAGTGGAGTGGAGGAAGCTTTCCAGATTTCAGTTGCCAACACATGGGTTTTCTTCCTCATGCCATTTATTTCTTGTTTCTATAGGTGTTAATGAAGGCCTACTATGTACCAAGCAGTATACTGGACACTATGCATGTAATCAGGAGTGATCTTTACTCTCAAAATCCTCTGGGTCCAGTGAAAGAGATAAATTAGCAAACAGTTTATTCCAATTCAATGCAATTCATGCTGTAATAGAGATTCATTCCAGGCTTTCCGGGAGCAGCATAGCAAACAAGCCCCCAGCAGCTTTCAGAGTTGGAATAAGTTTTATTCAGGAGGTGGGATGTAGAAATGCCCAGATTCAGCATTGTGAATAGAGGAACAGACTCTGTAAAAACACAGCCGAGAAAAGAGTCTATTATGTTTAGAAAACATGAGCTGTTCGCCACAGATGTAAAGAGCATATTTGGGTGGTACCAAATATTGTAGAATCACTTGGGGATAATCTGTGAAGCCCTTTTTATGACATGTAAGAGAGGTTGACTTAATCCTATACGCAGGTTACATGTATGATATAGATCAATTTAACAGGTAACCCATACAGGTGAAGGTCAAGTAGACACAGACATTCTCTAGAAGGTGCCTATGGAGGAATATTCCCATAGAACACACAGGATTATTTGCTGTTATATTAACAAAAGGCAGCTGTCATGTGTTTAGCTTTTGGTAATAACTAAGCATTATAAGCGGAGAAGGCAATGGCACCCCACTCCAGTACTCTTGCCTGGAAAATCCCATGGATGGAGGAGCCTGGAAGGCTGCAGTCCATGGGGTTGCTGAGGGTTGGACACGGCTGAGCGACTTCATTTTCAATTTTCACTTTCATGCATTGGAGAAGGAAATGGCCACCCACTCCAGTGTTCTTGCCTGGAGAATCCCAGGGAAGGGGAGCCTGGTGGGCTTTTGTCTGTGGCGTTGCACAGAGTCGGACACGACTTAAGCAACTTAGCAGCAGTAGCAGCAAGCATTACAAGCGAGTAACAAGTAATGGTTGCTGTGAATAATGGTTGCTGTGGCCTTATTAGAGACCCTGGAGAGACCTCAGGACAAGAAAGTTGCCATAACTTAGCTCTTTCTGTGGTGAGGAGATTCTAGGAAGTGCTAAAATATTTATGATGTGTGTATGCTAGTGCATGTATGTATGCATATATATTTATTTCTTAAGTTCAGAAGAAGGGGATTGTGCAGAAAGTGACATAACAAAGAAAACCACAGTTTTGGTAAGCTTTCATGACCACTTGGAACAATTGCTTTTAACTTGGTAATTTTATGAACACATAGACCAAATAATATTCTTCACTCACTGGTGAATTCCTTTGGGTTTTTAAATGTACCTAATTAGGTTCTGTCTGAGGATTTTATTAGAAAGTTAGTTAGGACTGGAATTTGTGCTTCCATGTTGAATTAGTCAATGTTGACAGAGAAACAAGGCATCATCCTGACATTTCCTTCTGTGCACTTTTCAAGGAGAAGAGGAGAGAGGGATTTTTTTTTTCCATGTTTCTCTCCTGTTTATGAAAGCAGATGCTGACAAGACATAAAGCACTGAGTGCTATTCATACAAGAATACTTAGGTGATTTATAAACTTTATGAAAAAGTTATCTTATTTTGGGTAAACATTTTATATATACATATGTCCAATACATTCACTCACTCAGACTCCAGGAAAAAACAAATACCTGCAGGTCTTAGTTTTACCTCTGTGACATTTATACACACACACACACACACACACACACACATAATTACTTGAGTACTTAAATTGAAATCAAGTGGATTAAAACAACTTTATATTGGACTTTCAAACTTGAAGAACAAGAACTCCATCTATTTCTAAAGCTCCTGAAGTTGATTTAAGCCCTCAGACTTGGACTCCCTTCAATTAAAAATTGTTATTGAAGTATAGTTGATTTACAATGATGTGTTAGTTTCAGGTATATGGAAAACTGATTCAGTTATACATATATATTGACCCATTCTTCAGATTCTTTTCCCTTAGAGGTTATCACAAATCATTGTGTATAGTTCTCTGTGCAGTATAAAAAGTCCTTGCCAACCTTCTCAACCCTCCTTACCCCTTTGATAACCATAAATTTGTTTTCTATGCCTGTGGGTATATTTCTGTTTTGTAGATAAGTTCATTTGTGTCATTTTTAAAAATATGGAACTCTTTTCCAAACCAGTGGAGGCTTCAGTTTAAGAAACATTTTATGGTAATAGAGGCAAGATGAGCTCATTTTATACTATAAATCATGATTTATTACTCTGCAACATAAGAAGCAAATGAAAATCCTTACCTTATAATAAAGCACTAATTGAAATAGATTCAAGGGATTAGATAATATAGACAGACAGACTGCCTGAAGAACTATGGATGGAGGTTCATGACATTGAACAAAAGGCAGTGATCAAGACATTCCCAGGAAAAAGAAATTCAAAGAGGCAAAATGGTTGTCTGAGGAGGGCTTACAAATAGCTGAGAAAAAAAGAGAGGCTAAAGACAAAAGTGCAAAGGAAAGATATGCCCATTTGAATACAGAGTTCCAAAGAATAGCAAGGAGAGATAAGACAGGCTTCCTCAGCAATCAATGCAAAGAAATAGAGGAAACAATAGAATGGGAAAGACTAGAGATCTCTTCAAGAAAATTAGAGATACCAAGGGAACATTTCATGCAAAGATGGGCACAATAAAGGACAGAAATGGCATGGACCTATCAGAAGAAGAAGATATTAAGAAGAGGTGACGAGGATACACAGAACTATACCAAAAAAAAAAAAAAATCTTCATGACCCTGGCAACCATGTTAGCATTCACCTAGAGACAGACATCCTGGAATGTGAAGTCAAGTGGGCCTTAGGAAACATCACTATGAATAAAGCTAGTGGAGGTGATGGAATTCCAGTGGAGCTATTTCAAATCCTGCAAGATGATGCTGTGAAAGTGCTGCACTCAATATGTCAGCAAATTTGGAAAACTCAGCAGTGGCCACAGGGCTGGAAAAGGTCAGTTTTCATTCCAATCCCAAAGAAAGGCAATGCCAAAGAATGCTCAAACTACCGTACAATTGCACTCATCTCATACAGTAGTAAAGTAATGCTCAAAATTCTCCAAGTCAGGCTTCAAAATACGTGAACTGTGAATTTCCACATGTTTAAGCTGGATTTAGCAAAAGCAGAGCAACCAGAGATCAAATCGCCAACATCATTTGGATCATCGAAAAAGCAAGAGAGTTCCAGAAAAAAAACATGTATTTCGGCTTTATTGAATACGCCAAAGCCTTTCACTGTGTGGATCACAACAAATTGTGGGAAATTCTTAAAGATATGGGAATACCAGGCCACCTGATCTGCCTCCTGAGAATATCTGTATGCAGGTCCAGAGGCAACAGTTAGAACTGGACATGGACCAACACATCGGGAAAGGAGTACATCAAGGCTATATATTGTCACCCTGCTTATATGCACTTTTACCTTATCTGCAGAGTACATTATGGGAAATACCAGGCTGGATGAAGCCCAAGCTGGAATCAAGATTGCTGGGAGAAATATCAATAACCTCAGATATGGAGATGATACCACCCTTATGGCAGAAAGGGAAGAAGAACTAAAGAGCCTCCTGATAAAAGTGAAAGAGGAGAGTGAAAAAGTGAAAATGTTGACTTAAAACTCAACATTCAGAAAACTAAGATGATGGCATCTAGTCTCATCACTTCATGGCAAATAGATGGGGAAACAATGGAAGTAGTGAGATACTTTATTTTCTTGGGCTCCAAAATCACTGCAAATGGTGACTGCAGCCATGACATTAAAAGATGCTTGCTCCTTGGAAGAAAAGTTATGACCAACCCAGACAACATATTGAAAAACAGAGACATTACTTTGCCAACAAAGGTTTGTCTAGTCAAAGCTATGGTTTTTCCAGTAATCATGTACTGATGTGACAGTTGGACTATAAAGAAAGCTGAGCACCAAAGAATTGATGCTGTTGACCTGTGGTGTTGGAGAAGATTCTTGAGAGTCCCTTGGACTGCAAGGAGATCTAACCAGTCCATCCTAAAGGAAATCAGTCCTGAATACTAATTGGAAGGACTGATGCTGAAGCTGAAACTCCAATACTTTGGCCACCTGATGTGAAGAACTGACTCATTGGAAAAGACCCTGATGCTGGGAAAGATTGAAGGCAGGAGCAGAAGGGGATGACAGAGGATGAGATTGTTGGATGGCACCACCAACTCAGTGAATGTGAATTTGAATAAACTCTGGGAGTTGGTGATGGACAGGGAGGCCTGATGTGCTGCTATCCATGGATCACAAAGAGTCGGACATGACTGAGCAACTGAACTGAACTGAACACATCAAAGGTCAGAGATCTTAAGCTCATTGACTTAAAGATGAAAGTAGATGAAAGCTAGGCACACCTACTCCATGTAATTATATAATGCATTATTTTTGTAAATGCTTTTAATGAAATGAATACTAAGAAATATTTGTTTAAAACTCTAAAGAAAATCATAAATTTAAGGTTTGATAATATTTATAAATAATTCAAATGGCTTTCTGCCTCCTCTACTCAAACTGCAGCTGTCAGTGTCAAGCAAGACTCAGATAGACTACTGAATACAATTTCCTATCTTGATTTTTTGGTCAGAATCAATCTGTTTATCATTTCATGATAAAAACAAATTAGGCTGAAAAAGAGAAGCCAAGTTTTATTGGAAGTAACAGAAAGAAAAATTGATCAAACTCAGGATTGTTAAAAATGATATATTTTAGAAGGTGAGTTTTGCTTTGTGACTTGAAACTGCTTTTACAGTAAATAGAATCTGACAGGAAATGACAGTATATGGACTGCCCGTTATCATGTACTTAAGAGTTTTTGGCTTGGCTTTCTTGGACTCACTGAACATACAAAGCTTGGTTCTAAGTACATTTCTTGATATATCAGTATGGTTTTAGCAGCACTGCTAAAGATAATCAAATGAAGTGTCAGGGTAATTCTGAAGCAAAATAGGCATCAACTTCATAAATTAAAGCCATTAGTTCATTATTTTATGTGCACCTCTGTGTACTGGGTTCTATCACAGTTATTCAAATTATCATTTCCAAAAAAACACTTGAGAATAAAACCTACCAGCTGTTATAGATGATGTCTTTTTGTTAATGATATGTACAACAAAGTAGAGATATAAGCAATTTAGATCTTCGGAATAAAGTGAGACAGATTATCGACCTGCTAATAGAAACCTGTATTTCTAAAAGTTCAAGCGTTTACTCACAAGTGGTATTTCTGAGTAATTTATGAAGGAATAAGTAGTCTTAAAAATCAGTAAGTACCTTTTGGCTTCCAAATAAACATTAAATATATAGTTGTGATGGCTGATAACAACTTGCAAACATTAAGATTTAAATAAGAACTGAACCTGAATATTAATTATACTGAAGGAAATAAAGTTGGTGGAACAGTTTTGGGTTGGACCACGAACACTGTAGAGTCGGTATGGCATATGTGTACTCATGTCTGAAAGGTATGATGAAACTATAAAGAAAGAGTAAGTTATAAACTCATGAATAGATTTTTGATAATCACTATTCATGAAAATGCATTTAATGCATGCTGACTAACAACTACAGGTGAAGAATAGTGTCTTAAAACTGTCTTATGTTTTAAAATCATGATCAATTCAGGAGAAAACTGGTTACTTTATTGAAGGGCTTTTTACATACTAAGTTAGCATTTACTTCTTGGGCCACCTGATGCAAAGACCCTGGTGCTGGGAAAGATTGAGGGCAGGAGGAGAAGGGGACAGAGCATGAGACGGTTGGATGGCATCGCCGACTCAATGGACATGGGTTTGAGTGGACTCCGGGAGTTGGTGATGGCCAGGGAGGCCTGATGTGCTGCGGTTCATGGGGTCACAAAGAGTCAGGCATGACTGAGTGAACTGAACTGAACTGACTGAAATGGCTGTTTTCCTTTGGAAAACATATATAACATTAAGGAATGTTACTAGTGTGTCTAAATTGAAGTTATTCATATGCACACATAAAAGAAAATTATTTCACATGTAAAAATGTATACTAACAAGAGAAGTCATTATCATGTGTCTATCAACTGTTGAATATAGTGAAATTAATTTATTGCTGAGAATATATGAAATACACATTATTTTATATATACCAATAAGCAATATAGTCTCACTTACAAAATTAATGCATTGAAATATATGCTATTCTTTGCTATACTGAATGAGTACCATGCTTCGGTTTTATTGGCTTTTTTTTTTCTTGGTGTCTCAAGATTTATTTTGTTCATTCCACAGTTAATCCATTTAGATTGTATTTTAGTCTCTGGCTAGGAAAACAGGGCCACTTCAAGTAGTCCATGAATACAGCACTTAATATAGGAATTTCGGTGCCTACTTTTTTACCTAATAGAAGAGCTAGGCATCTAAATATCTGAATCTGTGTCTGTAGAATTGGAGAAAGAGTCTCCCTGACATTTTCCCATAGGCAGCTCTGAAGCAAAATGAGAAAACAGGAGATTATAAGAAATGCCTGTACCATCATGATGTTGTAAAATTCTGTGAACCACTTTGACCACAAAGTGTGAGCCTGTGAAGCATCTGGAAGCTTGCTGAATCTGCCCACCCTGGTCACTATGATAATGGCTTCTGCTTTGCTGAGCTTCCAATCTTATGAAAGTTCTTTGCAGTGACAAACTTTTCCTCACATGCAAAAATGGAAGGAGACACTGGGAAATATATTTCCTGATCTTAGAAGAGAGAAGTAGTGATAATGCCAAGTTGACCAGCCCTACAGAGATGGATACTCATAAAATAATTTTTCTGTTTTTGTTTGTTGAATCAAAGTTATATATGCTATTTGTATTTTAGGAATATAACACTGACTATGTATCACTATTCCAATTATATTAACACCAAAATGACCTGTGCAATGAAAAACGTCTCTATGAAAATGCAAAATAAAACAGAGGCCAACACCTGTTTTCTGAGTCTTACTCTAGTTGAAAGAAAGTTAACACTAAGGTTGGGATTCCTAGTTAGGAAGCTGAGGGGTAGAAATCTAATGGAGATTTGGAGCATGGGCAATTCTACCAGCTATCTGCTATTCTTTACAGATTCACAGCTGCAAAAATCCAATGTACTTTCTCTAGTTCTTCAACTTCTATGTGATGATAAACTTCATATCACCACAAAGAAGTAGTACTTAATGCACCTTACAGCATTCACATCAGCTAGCAAATTTTATTGCTAATGTTTGTGCATGCTCAGTCACTCAGTCATTTTTGACTCTTTGCAACTCCATGAACTGTAGCCCACCAGGCTTCCCTGTCCATGAAATTTTACAGGCAAGAATACTGGAGTGGGGAGCCATTCCCTTCTCCAGGGGATCTTCCCAACCCAGGGAAGATCTGAAACCTGAATCTCCTGCATTGCAGGTAGATTCTTTACCATCTGAGCCACCAGGGAAGCCCTTTAATGCTAACAGATGGCCTTTAAAAATTGTCTGTGTCTAGGAAGACACAAAACTTTTTTGGGGGCTCCAAAATCACTGCAGATGGTCACTGCAGCCATGAAATTAAAACTTTCTTGGAAGAAAAGTTATGACCAACCTTGAGGGCACGTTAAAAAGCAGATACATTACTTTGCCAACAAAGGTCCATCTAGTCAAAGCTATGGTTTTTCCAGTAGTCATGTACTGATGTGAGAGTTGAACTATAAAGAAAGCTGAGCACCAAAGAATTGATGCTGTTGAACTGTGGTGTTGAAGAAGACTCTTGAGAGTCCCCTGGACTGCAAGGAAATCCAACCAGTCCATCCTAAAGGAAATCAGTCCTGAATACTAATTGGAAGGACTGATGCTGAAGCTGAAACTCCAATACTTTGACCACCTGATGTGAAGAACTAACTCATTTGAAAAGAGCCTGGTGCTGGAAAAGATTGAAGGTGAAAGGAGAAGGGGACAGCAGAGGATGAGATGGTTGGATGGCATCACTGATTCAATGGACGTGAGTTTGAGTAAATTCCAGGAGTTGGTGATGGACAGGGAGGCCTGGCGTGCTGCAGTCAATGGGGTTGCAAAGAGTCGGGCATGACTAAGTGACTAAACTGAACTGAACTGAAGAAAGAAGGCAAGGGATTTTTCAGGAAAGAATGCTGGAGTGGGTTGCCATTTCATTCTCCAGGGCATCTTCCCAGTCCAGGGATTGAACCCAGGTCTCCTGGGTCTCTTCCACTGCAAGTTTATTCTTAACATGCTGAGCCATCAGGGAAGCCCAATATTTGATATGAAAGTGAAGTGAAAGTGAAAGTCACTCAGTTGTGTCTGACTATTTGCTGAGCCCATGGACTATACTGTCCACGGAATTCTCCAGGCCAGAATACTGGAGTGAATAGCTGTTCCTTTCTCCAAGGGAGAAAGCATTATTGAGTGCTTATTGTGTGTCAGGTAGCCATATTAACATTCTAATTTTACAGATAAGAAAATCATGATACCAAATGGCTACGTGATTTAGCTAAGATTGCAAAGCTATCAGCTATGGAGCTGGGTCCATTATAACCCAGCTCTGGAGACTCTGGATTCAATGCACATATGTTCTTAAAAATTACACCATTTTGTCTCTTGTGGTCTATGTCTCCATATAACAGTGATGAAAAGGCTTAAGTGTGTGTAAGCCTTTACTTCACCTCTCATATACTTTAATTCTAAAAGAACTCACATGATGTCTCTATCTCTTTTGAATGAGACGGACTAGAATGTGGTGACAGATTGTGGTGACAGAATGTGGTGTTTGCATATTACCAGAATTTAAATAAAATTACTTTTAAACTCGAACTCCTTTCTTAGGCAAAATTAAGTAGGGTATGTGAGGTGAATTTTAGAACCAGGAGAGTAAACAATGTATTCTTATGCAAACCTCTTTAATAAAACATTCTTTTAGCAAGGTGAGATCTTAGTGTGAAAAAAGAAATTGGTTAATCACAAACTGACTCTAAGAAAAGAATTATTCATTATCAGAATCTGTCTGCAAGCTAAATAAAACACAAATGGAGAACTTCTCTATAAATTCATTAAACTTTGACTTAATTCAAATTTGAATAAATATCAAACCTATTATCTATTTGCTTCCAAAATTGCATTCTGTTGTGTTTCTGAAATGTGTATTTAACATTGGTTAGATAAGCAAAATTATAAAAACTAATGCATACCTGAACAATTTTAATTTTTTATTAGATTTGATATAAATTGTAAACCTGGCCCTAAACACTCTTCTCAGAATGGACCTAGAATAATTGTGTCTAAGAAGAACAGATAAAAGCATCACTTTAATGCAGCAGAAAATAAGTATGTAGTTTGCCTCTGTTATGGTGAAGAGGAAGTTAAATATTTTTTTCTTTGTCATGGTAGAAATAAAGGTTAATATTTTTATGGAACTTCAAGGATAAATCTGGGTCTAAACTTTACATTATCTTGTTCATTTTCAAGAAGATTATATAATGAAAATTGTTTTGATATTCTAAAATGGAAACACTTTAAAGGATAGAACTTCCCTAAGGGAAATAAAAGCATCAGTTCACATTGAACATTTGCTCAGGTATTAAAACACAGAAACCAAATGTCCTCCAAATGACAAGGTGCCCTAATAACAATCCTGGAGGCTCTGAAAGATGTGTGTCTGGTAAATGAGGCAAAGGAAAAATTTGGACCAATGTCAGAAAAAAAAAAACTACAAGATCAGTTAGGTGCCTGTTATTCCCATTGTTTAATGTCATTTCTAAGACTTCAGGGAAACTAGTCCAGGACATTCAGGCCACACTGTAATGTCACAGCAGCCGCAGATCTCAGAGGAGCAAACTTGTCAAGTTCAGAACATGCTCATGTTACTGGGACAGCATTGCAGCAACATTGTATTATGTTTGAGTTTGAGTGTCAGGGGAGGAATTTACATAAGAAAAGAGAAAAGCATTTTCTGTTAGATACAGCACCCCTGTGAGCTTTGCACAGGGGAGTGGCATAGAGGCAGTACTTCGCTGGACCGCACAAGCACCTCAGCAGACACCCAGCCCATTGTACTATACTTGACATCATAACAGCACCCCAAGGAATGATCCAGCTTGGTGTTCCCTTTCCTGTTAGAAGAGGATTTCTTGGATGAGATTTGTATATTCATTTTAGAATTTCCCTTTGTAATAGATTCTTAAATCAATTGAAATGCATTCAGAAGGTATTGATGCTTTCACATAAAAGGCAGGGTTTGGAGTTACAGATAAATGGAATTTTTTAAAATCTGTGAATTTCTGATTAAACATGCTAAATTTTGAGTTGAATTATGTCCCATATTTAGTGCTCAGTAAAGGCTTCATTCAATTTACATCATCCTGTTCATCACAAAATTTTGAAAAATAAATATTTTATGCAAAAACAGAAGTAACTTGCTCTAGAACAGGGGTTCACGGGTTTATGGTTGGAGATAAGTAGTTTCAGGTTAGAAAAGTGAGGTGAAAATCAAAGTCCGTTAGAAAACAAACTCCTTTTGATTTGTGGCATGAAAAGAAAATGGAGAAAGGAGATGTTCTAAACACTCTTTGATGCGTGTAGTACAATAGCATGACTTGCTTATTATTTTTCTGTTTTGTTCATGCAGAAGTAGCTAATTCTCGTGAACTGGGAGATTAGGAATTGGATAAGAATATTGCTCATGGCAGAACACTGTCAAAAGAAGTTACCCCAGGGAGCCAAGCAAACTTAGATAACGCACAATAAATTGACCTCTGGAAAAAGGGTAGTTAATATCATATTATCAAGCAGGTAACTCATATAGATAGATAGATAGAGAAATATATGTATTTCAAAAGAAGCAAAATGAGTCTCCCAATTGGAGAATACACAATGAATAGAACAGAATATCAAGAATAATTGAAATGTAAGGTTTTAGACCTAAGATGATGAAAATTGAGCAAAAATTCCTGCAAGAAAGGGGTGGCTCAAGCTAAATTAATCCAAAATAAAACAAGCAAACAAAAAAATGAAAACACATAATGGAAAATTCAGGGTTAAAAATCTGATTATTAAGAAAAGGAAAAAATATTTATCTTCCCTTACTTGACCCAGTACTTTTGTTGACAGCTAAGAGTGAACAGGCGTGAAATAGTCATTATCGTACTTATGTAAGGGGAGATGAGTCATCACTGTTAGAACTTTACCTGGAACTCAGGAGAGAAATATATAGATGCAAGGATTTTGAAGCTATTAGAAATCAAGTAGTTAAAAGAAGAGTCCATGTACTTTTCTTTCTGAAGTTCTAAAAAGAAACAGAATCAAATTAATAGGAGCTAATATTGATCAGACTATAAAATCACAATTCAGTCTTTCTTAACTATAAAATTTGGTCTAAAGCAGTACATTAGAAATGTAGACATTTTTTACATGTAGAAATAGGGGTTGAAGTTCAAAATTTGCTGAACTACAGGGTGATGGAGAAGGCAAATCAAACATTTATGAAATTCTTTATAATAAAGGATCTAGAAACACCAAGATGGATAAGTATTTAATAAGTATCATATTAATAGCAGAGACATAACACTAGAAGAACATAGGGAAAAAGGGAAGTGATTCTCTTAGATGTTCAGGGATAGCATAGGTGTGGAGAATCCATATATGAGGCAAAATTTTTACCATGTTTTGTGATTTGAATAGGATTTTGCCTGATGGAGAATAGCAGGGGTGTGTGTGTGTGTGTGTGTGTGTGTGTGTGTGTGTGTGTGTGTGTGTGTGTTTTATGTCTTTCTGTGTCTAGAGGTGAGAGGATATAAATTTCTTTCCTAAAGAATTAACTTGAACTAAGGAAAGTGAGAGGACCCAACTTGCTTAGGGCTCATAAGACACACTTGTGTATGATGGAATTCTTGTATAAAGACAGGCAGGAGATATATTGGGAGAAGATATAATATGAAAAAAAGTATTATTCATAAAATTCTAGGATTGCTGGGGAAGGCAAACTGGAAAGGCTGAGTAACTTTCCAAAGGATATTGAGATTTTTATGAGAAAGGAACATGGTTTAGGAGAAAGCAGAGTTTATAACACAGAGCCTGAAAAACTAGTTTTCATGTGAAATGGATCCCCTTCCCCTAAAGAAGGTAGACAGCTGTGTGAAAATGCAATTCCTGTGTGTGTGTGTGTGTGTGTGTGTGTGCGCGCGCGCACGTACGCGTACATTGTAGTTAAACTTGCAGAATTTCTAAGTGTGATTTGGTCTCTTGTGGGGCAAGGAGAATGAATGGTATATTAGGATCCAGGACTCATTTAGAGCAGAATCAAGTCATGTTGCATGGTATTAAAAGATTAATCCCACAAAAACAGACTTAAGAGGCTATCAGACTCAACATTCAGTTCACCTGCAGAGATTAAAATGTGCTTATACCCAAAAAGGGAAGCCACAAGCACCAAGGCTCATGGAGATTAGAGCTGGTTAGGACCAGAGAGTTAAGTGCATTTTGTGTCGTGTTAAGGAAGTTTAGCTTTATTCCAAAGGCCCAAGTCAGGACAGGCAAGCCAGCCAAGCTCTGTCTTCATTCTCGATTCTTTCTCCCTCCCACAGGAAAGTATTTAAGCAGCAACATCACTTACATAATTCTGTTGCTTTTTATCCTTTTTTCTTTTAGTGCTTAAAAAAATTTTCTTGTCCACCACATCACGCACACACCCACACTCGTATGCACAGATGCTCACATGCACACATGCTCACGTACTCCTGTCTTGTGCTCTGCTTTGGTAAATCCATCTCTTCGCATACTCTCTATTTGATATCAAAGAGATATATAATATGTGCCTGCAGAGCTACCACTTTAAATTCCATCAATAGTACAGTGAATTGCTAAAATAAAATGATACAGTGCACTGCCCTTGGTGATACAATAGTGATTTTTTTTTGTATATGGCAAACTCAGAGTAGTAGTGAATGTTACATTTCATCTCAGGTGGGAAGTTAAAATTAAAACCAAGGTAGAACTGATAAATGTCCCATCTTCCCCATAAAACCTCTGTGCAAGAAAACAACGGGCCACCTTTATTACAGATTTGATGAAGCACTAACTATAGCTTACAGAGAAAAGGTGAAAGCAAGGCTGCTTCCTAAACTATATAGTTCATAAAATTAGGTAACAATATAATATATACTGCAAAACTCAGACTGCCTCTCTTTTCTGTACCAGCTATTTTGTGACAATCAATGCCGAAGCAGTAAGTTGGTGAAGCATAGGACATCTTCAATTTAGACCATTAGGAGAGCTATTTGAATGTTTCTGTCATGTAAAAAAAAAAATTGTTGTAACTTATGCTGTACAAAAAGTTGTGATTTTATAAATTCTATATAAAAATAACATTCTGCTATTGAATTTACTTCAATGCACTGATTCTTAAAAATAGCTGCAGGCAATCTCCTAAGTATTTAAAATTTTAAGTATTTAAAAATCTAACTTCATTAACCAACACCAATATATAAGATTAAACAGATTTTACCATGAGGGTTCTTTGAGTTAAATTGCTGTCATATATGCAGTATTCCATATCTAAATAGTCATTCTTAGGAAATGAACAAATGTTCAGTAGTATGGATGATCTAAAAGAAGCAATTAAATGAACATCAGGAGAATTAGGTAGTGCCTGTAATTTTAATGTATTAAGTTACAAATGGACATTTTATACTTATAAATCCCTTGAGGCAAATGAATGCTTACATTGAATTAATACCTAAGAAAAATAGCTTTAAGAATATATGCCAAACAAATGTATTAGTTAGTACTAAAGTCTGTTTATTTCCACTTAATCAAAGATAAAGGGGGGTTTACTGAAAAATTCCAATTCCTTTTAGTGCTGCCAACAAGCAAAAATTTTCAGTTTGTCTCCATGATTAAGAAAAATAGGAAAAGCTAGGTTCTGCGATGTTCAGTGCATCCATGCGTGCTGGGCCCTGACACATCACATTCATGGAAGAATCAGCTTGGTTCTATAGATCCTCTCATTAGCCTTTACTTGTGGATTGACAATAAGTGGCCATTACCACCGCTGCAGACCTTAGTAAAAACTCAGTTCACTCACTGTCCTCTAAGAAAGCTAGAGTAGAGTTTATAAAATGTTGACCCCCAAGCAATAGGGTCTTAAATGGGTACACCTTCATTGGGTATACATTTGGGGGATTGGAAATGAAAACATTAGATAATTAGGTGCATTCCTTTGGCAATCTGAGTACGCGCTTGCTGAGAGGTGGTAGCAAGATACATTTACTGCCCACACAGCCTAGTAAGACAAAGAAGCACTGAACTGATGGTAAGAGTGTTGAAGTTCTGGTTCTAATGCCAGTGCTCATTTTCTGAATGATTTAAACAATATCTTGCCATTTTATGCTCTAAGTTTTCTCATCTGTAAAATGACCTTTGAATTATGCAGATTTCCTCCAATTTGAAAATATAAAGGCAATATACAGGGTAGGCTGAAATGGCACCAGAAATGTAGTGAACAAATATTGGAAATATTGTGTCCAGTGGAAACTACTATTAAATTCAATTGGAAAATATTAAGTTCAAATGGAAAACATTGTTAAATAAAAACAAAAAGTAAACTTTGGAAAGGGGGAGATGCTGGGTTTTGGTCATTCATTATGTCCATGACACTATACCATATTCTTTATTGCATAATCTCATTTAATTCTACCAGCATTGCTATGGGCTGTAAAAAGGTAGTTGCAATTTGCCCATTTTATATAAGCGGGAAAATTGATATAAATTCTCAAAATAATAATCAATGTAATTAAGGGAAAATATTTTGTAGGCACAGAAATAGTTGTTGGAGAACACTAAAATAAGGGGGGGGGGGAACAACTGTGACCTCTTTTTTTCTGTGCGTGAAAAAGTCTCCCATTAACATTGTAACTTTAGTTTGCATAAATCTTATTAAATCAATGTGAAGAGGGTTGTAGAAAGCTCTGTTGGTTTTCTTCTTCTTTTGCAGTACAGTCTACTGTATTGCCCTAAATAACGATTTATTTAGGATCAGTGCTTTTCATCTTTAAGGGGAATATGGCATATAAACCACCTGGAGATCTCATTACAATGCAGTTTCTGAATCAGTAGTTCTGCAGTGGAGACTAAGATTCCGTATTTTCCATTTACAATACCCAGACTACTTTCCTCGGCAGTTAAGCTTTATCACAAACTCATTAAAAATATATATATTTCCAGTTTACATACATTATTGAATACTATGTGAGATCTGTGTTCTTTATAATTTCTACTTCTGCAGTATCCTAATTACTTACTGAAACTCCTACTAAGTCAACATTTTAACTAGAACCTGGTTGTTTTGATATGCAGTGCTAAAAGCAGTAATCTGCTTTTCTCTTATTTTTAATGAAGAAAAATAAATATAATCAGATTGTTTTTAGATGATGGAGAATATGAGATAGTCATTGTGTTCTAATTTCCATTCACATAATTTTCATCAAAGAGTACTAACATTATATGAAATATAGTGGGTTGAATTTTGTTTCCCTAAAAGCCGTGTTTGAGTTCTAACCTCCAGTTCCCATGCATACTGACTTGCTTCAGTCGTGTCTGACTCTATGTGACCATATGGACTGCAACCTTCCTGGCTCCTCTGTCCATGGGATTCTCCAGGCAAGAATACTGGAGCGGGTTGCCATTTCCTCCTCCAGGGAATCTTCCCAAT
The DNA here is from genome assembly GCF_042477335.2 of Ovis canadensis. Taxonomy (NCBI): domain Eukaryota; kingdom Metazoa; phylum Chordata; class Mammalia; order Artiodactyla; family Bovidae; genus Ovis; species Ovis canadensis. The sequence continues at coordinate 78,540,340 of NC_091250.1, forward strand.
CCAGCAATCAAACCAGTGTCTCTCACAACTCCTGCTTTGGCAGGCAGGCTCTTTACCACTAGCACCAACTGGGAAGCCCAGTACCCATGATTATGACTTTATTTGGAATTAGGGTCATTTCAGATGTAAGCATAAAGATGAAATAATACAGAATTAGAATGAGCCTTAAGTCAAATGACTGATGCCCTTTATAAGAGAGGAAAACACAAAGAGCTACACATAAACAGATGTGAGGATGGAAACAGATTGATATGATGCAGATACAATCACAAGAGCACAAGAATTTCTGGCAACTGCTAACAGCTGGGCGACAGGCATGGAGCAGACACTCTCTCGGAGTCTCCAGAAAGAAACCACCTGATGACTAGGCTGTGCTGAGCTAATCATTCCAGGCCTGATATCTTACTATGTGCCCCTTCAGAGCTGGCTGGGGGCTTCTGTACTGCTTCATTTTTAATCTGAGATCTGGGATAAAGGAGCATCTAACTATTTAAAATTTCTCATTATCACAGCAGATAGAAAAAAAGTTATGAAGCAAGCAGGGGGCACTTATAACTTCTGCCCAAGAACGATACATGTTACTTCTACTCACATTTCTTTGGCCAGTTCAGGTCATAGGAGCTCTCTTAACTTCAAACAGGAGGCGGAATTCAGTCCTGCAATGTGTTAGGAAAAAGAGGGAACTGGAGTGTTTGCAAACATCATTAAGGATACTATATACAGAGTCTAATTTTTGTCCATCTTATACAGAAAAAGAAAACACAGAAAGTATTAGTCACTCAGTTGTGTCCAACTCTTTGTGATCCCATGGGCTGTAGCCCACCAGGCTCCTCTGAGCATGTAATTCTCCAGGCAAGAATACTGGAGTGGGTTGCCATTTCCTACTCCAGGGGATCTTCCTGACTCGAGGGATTGAACCCTGGTCTCCTGTATTGCAGGCAGATTCTTTACCGTCTGAGCCAACAGTTCCATCCATCTTATATGGAAAAAGAAAACACAGAGATCCTATGTAATTTGTCTGAGGTCATGTAGCTATTAAGTCTTGAAGTTAGGACACAAATAAAAATAGCTTATGTCCAAAGTCTTTGAATATGATGGACATATAATTTTATGTACAATTTTCACATATAATTCCAAGAGATTTCAGGATGCTCACTCATCAACCCTGAGGCAAGACAGACCAGATTATACTGCATTAATGTGGTGCTGGTGCTCAGTCACTTCAGTCATGTCCAATTCTTTGAAATCCCATGGACCATGGCCTGCCAGACTCCTCTGTCCACGGAGTTCTCCAGGCAAGAATGCTGGATTGGGTTGCCATGCCCTCCTCCAGGGGATTTTCCTGACCCAAGGGTCGAACTTATGTCTCTTAATCTCCTGAATTGGAAGGTGGGTTCTTTGCTACTAGCTTCACCTGGGAAGTCCACTGCAGTAACAAACCACAATAAAGTTGCATTGGCCTAAAACAACAAATTCCTAAGCACAAGCTGGAATCAAGATTGCTGGGAGAAACATCAATAACCTCAGGTATGCAGATGACACCACCCTTATGGCAGAAAGGGAAGAACTAAAGAGCCTCTTGATGAAAGTGAAGGAGGAGAGTGAAAAAGTTGGCTTAAAGCTCAACATTCAGAAAACTAAGATTATGGCACCTGGTCCCATCACTTCATGGCAAATAGATGGGGAAACACTGGAAACAGTGACATCTTTATTTTTCTGGGCTCCAAAATCACTGCAGATGTTGACTACAGCCATGAAATTAAAAGACACTTACTCCTTGGAAGAAAAGTTATGACCAACCTTGACAGCATCTTCAAAAGCAGAGACATTACTTTGCCAACAAAGGTCCATCTAGTCAAGGCTATAGTTTTTCCGGTAGTCATGTTTGGATGTCAGAGTTGGACTATAAGGAAAGCTGAATGCTGAAGAATTGATGCTTTTGAACTGTGGTGTTGGAGAAGACTCTTGAGAATCCCTTGGACTGCAAGGAGATTCAACCAGTCCATTCTAAAGGAGATCAGTCCTGAATATTCATTGGAAGAACTGATGCTGAAGCTGAAACTCCAATACTTAGGCCACCTGATGTGAAGAGCTGACTCATTTGAAAAAACCTGATGCTGGGGAAGATTGAAGGTGGGAGGAGAAGGGGATGACAGAGGATGAGATGGTTGGATGGCATCGCTGACTCAATGAACGTGAGTTTGAGTAAACTCTGGGAGTTGGTGATGGACAGGAAGGCCTGGCATGCTGCAGTCCCTGGGGTCACAAAGAGCTAGACATGACTGAGTGACTGAACTGAACTGAACTGAACTGATACACTCAATTGGAAAGAGATTCTGCTTATTATTTTCATTTAGGATTTCAGGCTGAAGGATCAGGCTCCACATCAGACACTTCTGGATTGATATGTGAGAAGAAAATATGATCTCTGGGGTATTTCACATGACCAGTTTAGGTTCCATCTAGGAGATACATCTGACACTTTCATTTAAACTTATTGTCTAGAACAAGTTGACGAATCCTGACCCAATTAAATGGCATCCTAATGTAATTCTACTACATGCTCAGAAGAGAAAGTGAAAAAGTGAAAGTGAAGTCATTCAGTCGTGTCCGACTCTTTGTGACCCCATGGACTGTAGCCCATCAGGCTCCTCTGTCCATGGGATTTTCCAGGCAAGAGTGCTGGAGTGGATTGCCATTTCCTTCTCTAGCTCAGAAGAGATGAGAATCAAAAATAATGGACAAAGGGTATTAATGATCACAAATCCCATCTAAGGTGCTAACTATAGACATTACATTGACTTACAAAGGTATCATATGGTGTGCCTCCTACTCAGGAGCAGCACATATTTCTATAGAAATACCACAAACTAATATATTTACCAAATATAGAAAAAAGTTTTCAGCGAATATAACAAAAAATCCCCTTCTGTGTATATAGAGTTTCATCAGTTCCCTGAGATACAAATTTTGAAAGACGATTTTATGATTTATTTATCAAGTTATTTTAAAATAAATCATCACCTTAAAAACCATCATTTATGATATTCATCTCTCCCTTTAACTGTCAATACCAGTTATCCATCCCACTATAGCTTTTCTGTTTCAATCAATAATTCACTTATTTTCCAAAAGTTACATGACATTTTTGATGTGTTTTGATTACTTACTCTTCAGCATTTTCCCCACTGCAACTGCTGAATTCTAATCATAATGGAAAAGAGTTGGTTGTGGTTATATTTAAGCAGAAAATTGCTCTGGTCTGTGGGATGCCTTTAGGATGCAATTATTCATACACCATGCTGTGGTATCTCAGGTGTAGCAGATGGTAGGCGTTGGCTGTCCATCATTAAATGGGATGATTTGACTGATAGGGTGGCATCAGTGTGGGGAGTGAGCATCCATTAGCTTTTATTATCACCCAACATGACACTAGCTAATCCCCTCTATCACCTATGTTCACTTCATTACTTTAATTAAAGGCACAGTGTTTAAAGGTGATATATCCAATAATAAATTTGAAAAATACCTAAAAATGTAGTTGATATTCTAAAATTGGCAGCCATCAAAATAAAGCAATAGTGATTTGCTACTTCAAAAGAAAGAGAAGGAAAGTGAAACAAAACCAAAAATAGATAAAACTTCTCTGACTTCCTCCCGTCTTCATTCTTCACATCCAATCAGCCATCGATTTCTGTTGATTATTCCTTTATGTTTTACTGCACTTTTGTCTTCTCTTTCATATTCTGTCATCTTCTTTATTCAAGTCTACGGTCCATTTCATCAGGACTATTGCATTAAATTTACTTTCTACTACCTACTACCAGGAGTGTGTGCGCATGTGTGTGCTCAGTTGTGTCCGACTCGTTACAATCCCATGGACTGTAACCTGTCAGGCTCCTCTGTCCACAGAATTTTAGGCAAAAATACTGGAGCTGGTTGCCATTTCCTACTCAAGGGGATCTTCCCAATGCAGTGATTGAACCCACATCTCTTGCATCTCCTTCACTGGCAGGCAGATTCTTTACCACTGTGCCACCTGCAAAGCCCACTGCCAAGAGTACATACCCTTAATTCATTATCACTAGGTTTAGAACCTTCTTTCCTTTTGTGAACGTTTTCATGATTCCATAAAATGCCAGTGTTGTTTAGTGAGGCCCCTATACTGATCCTTAGGGAGAGTTTTGAAATTTCATGGCAGTGATTGTTTTATCATTTTAATTGAGGGAATTCTAGCATAAACTAGGGTACTGGACCCAGGCTTATTAGATTGCAAATGTGGGGCAATCTCATGCAAAAAAATTTCCTGGCATCTTGCAAGATTCTCAACATGCGGGGAAAAATACACTTAAAATTAAATGAATCTAGGAACTATCATATTTTATAAGAATATAAAATATTTTGTATATTTTAATATACAATGAATTTTCCAAGATGTTATCATTTAGTTTACGGTTTTTAGATAACTTGATGAAAAGTTCTTAGTATTTCTGAAAATTATGTCCCTAAAATCCATTATATTTGTGGTTTTTCAGACACAAATAATCAACACTAACCTTGGTACTCTCTTAAAACATTCATTCATGATAATTCTAAATACAAATGCCACTGAAATTCACCATGTGCTCTATGTAGTCGTGTTAAGGCATCTGCAGATTCAAATATATATTATTTCATCAAAAATTATTTTCCACATATAGTTCCCTTTATATTATTAGTCAAGATATTATGTTTATACTTTTAAAATAGTTCTAATTTATTTCAGGAGATTAATAAATTTTTATCACAAATATTTACTATAAAAATAGAGTTATGTATCTAATGTTGGTGAGAATCTGCTCAAATAAATGGGAAATTATTTCACTTGTCTTTTCAAGCCTTCCAAAATTTCCTTTTCTATCTTTACTCCCTCTCAGTGTGTACCCTCTGTTTCTGCCAAATTGGTTGAGTTCCTCTTCACTGAGTGATTCTCAGTACTGCTTCTCTTCCTTTTTCCCCTTTATTAAAAGACTCAAAACTCTTCAAAGTCTGTCTTTCCTGATTGCTCCAACTTTCAGCAGGGAAGCTATAGCTTTAATCTTCAGTACCATGCATTTACCGCATAAATTATGCCATGTGTCTGTTTTTGTGAGTGTCTTCTAATTTTTAGTCTCTTGAGGATGAAGATGTAAGAACTCTTAGACTCCTTTATCTTCCCATCTTGCCCAGTACACTCTATAAATGATAAGTACTAAAGAGTATTTGTCGATTGATTCATTCTGTGATTAATGTATATCTCAGTTCAGTTCAGTTCAGTTACTCAGTCATGTCCAACTGTTTGTGACCGCAGCACACCAAGCCTCCCTGTCCATCACCAACTACTGGACTACACCCAAACCAATGTCTATTTACTTGGTGATGTCATCCAACCATCTTATTCTCTGATATCTGCTACTCCTCTTGCCCTCAATCTTTCCCAGCATCAGGGTCTTTTCTAATGAGTCAGCTCTTTGCATCAGGTGGCCAAAGTATTGGAGTTTCAGCTTCAACATCGGTCCTTCCAATGAACACCCAGGACTGATCTCCTTTAGGATGGGCTGGTTGGATCTCCTTGCAGTCCAAAGAACTCTCGAGAGTCTTCTCCAACACCACAGTTCAAAAGCATCAATTCTTTGGAGCTCAGCTTTCTTTATAGTCCAAGTCTCACATCCATACATGACTACTGGAGAAACCATTGCCTTGACTAGGTGGACCTCTGTGGACAAAGTAATGTCTCTGCTTTTGAAGATGCTGTCTAGGTTGGTCATAACTTTCCTTCCAAGGAATAAGTGTCTTTTAATTTCATGGCTGCAATCACCATCTGCAGTGATTTTAGAGCACCCCCAAAATAAAGTTAGCCACTGTTTCTACTGTAACCCCATCTGTTTACCATGAAGCGATGGGACCGGATGCCATGATCTTAGTTTTCTGAATGTTGAGCTTTAAGTCAACTTTTTCACTCTTCTCTTACACTTTCATCAAGAGGCTTTTTAGTTCTTCTTCACTTTCTGCCATAAGGGTAGTGTCATCTGCATATCTGAGGTTATTGATATTTCTCCCGGCAATCTTGATTCCAGCTTGTGCTTCCTCCAGCCCAGCGTTTCTCATGATGTACTCTGCATGTAAGTTAAATAAGCAGGGTGACAATATACAGCCTTGACATACTCCTTTTCCTATTTGGAACCAGTCTGTTATTCCATGTTGAGTTCTAACTGCTGTTTCCTGACCTGCATACATGTTTCTCAAGAGGCAGGTCAGGTTGTCTGATATTCCCATCTCCTTCAGAATTTTCCACAGTGTATTGTGATCCACACAGTCAAAGTCTTTGGCATAGTCAATAAAGCAAAAGGGAAAAGGGAAAGGAAAAGGGAAGTCGCTCAGTCGTGTCCAACTCTGAGACCCCATGGGCTGTAGCCTACCAGGCTCCTCTGTCCATGGGATTTTCCAGGCAATAGTTCTGGAGTGGATTGCCGTTTCCTTCTCCACGGGATCTTCCCAATCCAGGGATCGAACCCAGGTCTCCCGCATTGTAGTCAGACGCTTTACCGTCTGAGCCACCAAGAGCAAAAGTAGATGTTTTTCTGAAACTCTCTTGAGTTTTGATGATTCATCAGATATTGGCCATTTGCATATTGCTGAAGCCTGGCTTGGAGAATTTTGAGCATTACTTTACTACTGTGTGAGATGAGTGCAATTGTGTGGTAGTTTGAGCATTCTTTGGCATTGTCTTCCTTTGGGATTGGAATGAAAACTGACCTTTTCCAGTCCTGTGGCCACTGCTGAGTTTTCCAAATTTGCTGACATTTTGAGTGCAGCACTTTCATAGCATGATCTTTTAGGATTTGAAATAGCTCCACTGGAATTCCATCACCTCCACTAGCTTTGTTCGTAGTGATGCTTCCTAAGGCCTACTTGACTTCACATTCCAGGACTTCTGGCTCTAGATGAGTGTGAGTGATCACATCATCATGATTTTCTGGGTCATGAAGCTCTTTTTGTACAGTTCTTCTGTGTATTCTTGCCACCTCTTCTGCTTCTGTTAGGTCCATACATTTCTGTCCTTTATTGTGCCCATCTTTGCATGAAATGTTCCCTTGGTATCTCTAATTTTCTTGAAGAGATCTCTAGTCTTTCCCATTCTGTTGTTTTCCTCTATTTCTCTGCATTGATTGCTGAGGAAGGCTTTCTTATCTCTCCTTGCTGTTCTTTGGAATTCTGCATTCAAATGGGTGTATCTTTCCTTGTCTCCTTTGCTTTTCACTTCTCTTCTTTCACAGCTATTTGTAAGGCCTCCCCAGACAGCCATTTTGCTTTGTTTTTTTTGTTGTTGTTGTTGTTGTTTCTTTTTCTTTGGGATGGTCTTGATTCCTGTCTCCTATACAATGTCACGAACCTCCATCCATAGTTCATCAGACACTCTGTCTATCAGATCTAGTCCCTTAAATCTATTTCTCACGTCCACTGTATAATCATAAGGGATTTGATTTAGGTCATACCTGAATGGTCTAGTGGTTTTCTCCACTTTCTTCAATTTCAGTCTGAATTTCACAATAAGGAGTTCATGATCAGAGCCACAGTCAGCTCCCAGTCTTGTTTTTGCTGACTGTATAGAGCTTCTCCTGGAGAAGGCAATGGCACCCCACTCCAGTACTCTTGCCTGGAAAATCCCATGGATGGAGGAGCCTGGTAGGCTGCAGTCCATGGGATCGCTGAGGGTCAGACACGACTGAGCGACTTCACTTTCACTTTTCACTTTCATGCATTGGAGAAGGCAATGGCAACCCACTCCAGTGTTCTTGCCTGGAGAATCCCAGGGACAGGGGAGCCTAGTGGGCTGCCGTCTCTGGGATTGCACAGAGTTGGACACGACTGAAGCGACTTAGCAGCAGCAGCATAGAGCTTCTCCATCTTTGGCTGCAAAGAATATAATCAGTCTGAATTTGGTGTTGACCATCTGGTGATGTCCATGTGTAGAGTCTTCTCTTGTGTTGTTGGAAGAGGGTTTTTTCTATGATCAGTGTGTTCTCTTGGTAGAACTCTATTAGCCTTTGCCCTGCTTCATTCTGTACTCCAAGGCCAAATTTGCCTGGTACTCCAGGTGTTTCTTGACTTCCTTCTTTTGCATTCCAGTCCCATATAATGAAAAGGACATCTTTTTTGGGTGTTAGTTCTAAGATCTTGCAGGTCTTCAGAAAACAGTTCAACTTCAGCTTCTTCGGCGTTACTGGTTGGGGCATAGACTTGGATTACCATGATATTGAATGGTTTGCCTTGGAGACGAACAGAGATCATTCTGTCGTTTTTGAGATTGCATCCACATACTGCATTTTGGACTCTTTTGTTGACCGTGATGGCTACTCCATTTCTTCTGAGGGATTCCTGCCCACAGTAGTAGATATAATGGTCATCTGAGTTAAATTCAGCCATTCCAGTCCATCTTAGTTCCCTGATTCCTAGAATGTTGACGTTCAGTCTTGACGTCTCCTGTTTGACTGCTTCTAATTTTCCTTGATTCATGGACCTAACATTCCAGGTTCCTATGCAATATTGCTCTTATAGCATCGGACCTTTCTTCTATCACCAGTTGCACCCACAACTGAGTGTGTTTTACTTTGGCTCCATCCCTTCATTCTTTCTGAAGTTATTTCTCCACTGATCTCCAGTAGCATATTGGGCACCTACCTACCTGGGGAGTTCCTCTTTCGGTATCCTATCATTTTGTCTTTTCATACTGTTCATGGGGTTCTCAAGGCAAGAATACTGAAGTGGTTTGCCATTCTCTTCTCCATTCTCTCAGACCTCTCCACCATGACGCTCCTGTCTTGGGTGGTCTCACACAGCATGGCTTAGTTTCTTTGTTAGACAAGGCTGTGGTCCATGTGATCAGATTGGCTAGTTGTCTGCAATTGTGTTTTCAGTCTCTCTGCCCTCTGGTGCCCTCTCTTAGAGCCTACTGTCTTACTTAGATTTCTCTTACTTTGAATGTGGGCTATCTCTTCACAGCATCTCAGTGCTGCTCAAAACAGGGTGCCTGAGGATCACACAGGAGGTTATGAACAATGAGGCTGTAGCCCAGATTGCTTAGGTCTAGTTTATTGAAATGTAAACTCAGATTCTATGTAGACCTTCTGATGCATTTGACTGGTAAACCCTGTATCATCCTGAAATGTGAATCTTGCTGTTCAGTCACTCAGTCATGTCTGACTGTGGACCTTTGAACCGCAGGACACCAGGCTTCCTTGTCCTTCACTATCTCCTGGAGTTTGCTCAAACTCAATGTCCATTGAGTCAGTTGTGCCATTAAACCATCTCATCCTCTGTCACCCCCTTCTCCTCTTGCCCTCAATTTTTCCCCACATCATGGTCTTTTCTAATGAGTCATCTCTTCACATCAGGTGGCCAAAATACTGGAGCTTCAGCTTCAGCATCAGTCCTTCCAATGAATATTCAGGATTGATTTCCTTTTGGATTGATCATTTTTGCAGTCCAAGGGATTCTCAAGAGTCTTCTCCAGTACCACAATTCAAAAGCATCAATTCTTCGGCATTCAACCTTCTTAATGGTCCAACTCTCACTACCATACATGACTACTGGAAAAAAACAGCTTTGACTGTATGGGCCTTTGTCAGCAAAGTGATGTCTCTGCTTTTTAATATGCTGTCCAAGTTTGTCACAGCATTTCTTTATATGAGCAAGAGTCTTTTAGTTTTTTGGCTGCAGTCACTGTCTGCAGTGATTTTGGAGCTCGAGAAAAGAAAATCTGCCACTGTTTCCACTTTTCCCCCATCTATTTGCCATGAAGCAATGAGGCTGGATACAATGATCTTAGGTTTTTGAATGTTAAGTTTTAAACCAGCTTTCCTGAGTTCAAATGATATTTATGATGAGGGCTAGTTAAATGCTACCACACTTTATCAAGAATGCTAGGGCTATCAAATACCATATTGATCCATTGGTTTCTCCTATAGGTCTTACTCAGTTTCTGTAAAGTTTCTGAGTTTCTGTAAAGTAGCAGCTTTTTGTACCTGCATAGAAACTGTCAGAAAGAACAATTCATCTCTTATGATCGCTTCTATTCCACTATCCAATTTTAGTTGCCAAAAGATTGGAGACTCCTGACAAATCACAGGGAAAATAAATCATGGATTGCATTTCTTTTGTAGTATTCATAAAATTTCCATATCCATCAAAACTTTGTGCTTTCATTTTTTTTATTTCCAGAAATACATTATTGGTTGAGAATGTCATCATTGGACTACAAAATGAAACACAAAAGAAGCAAGCAAGAAAACAAACAAATTAAAACTCACTTTTTAAAAAAAACCTTGGTATTACCACTCCAATTTTAGCCAAAATATATGATTTTTCTCTTCATTTTAATAGGTATAATTAATGCTGTAATGCAAATATAATACTCATGATTCCTCAAAACTGAGATATTGTTTAGAAATATGCATCTTCTAATAGTCTGCTTTTTCTAAGAAAACCGTAAAGTGAACAATTATCCAAGATAAAATTTTGTTGAGTAGCCTGTCAAAGTCAGTTGTATTATTTTCTTCTCCAGTGAAAGAAAATGTCAAATGCTGTCTTGTACAGACTCAAGATCACCTTGAAGCAATTTTCAGGATGGTATTGCAGATTATATAAATGTGTGGAGGTATCTCCCTAATCAGTGGAAAAAAACATAAATCATTCATTCATTCAGTAAAGAATTTTTAAGTCACTCTATGAGCTTAACACTGTTTTAGACTTTGGGAATGCAACAGGGGCCACAATAGACAAAATCCTTGTGAAAAGTAAAGTGTTAGTCACTCAGTCATGTCCAACTCTTTGCGACCCTATGGAATTTGCTCACCAGTCCCTGCAATTCTCTAGGCGAGAATACCGGAGTAGACAGCCATTCTCTTTTCCAGGGTGTCTTCTTGACCAAAGAATCAAACCCAGGTCTCCTTCATTGCACGTGGATTCTTTATCATTTGAGCCAAGCAGTATAATTTTGGAGAAGCCAATGGCACCCCACTCCAGTACTCTTGCCTGGCAAATCCCATGGACGGAGGAGCCTGGTAGGCTGCAGTCCATGGGGTCGCTAGGAGTTGGACACGACTGAGCGACTTCACTTTCACTTTTCACTTTCATGCACTGGAGAAGGCAATGGCAACCTACTCCAATGTTCTTGCCTGGAGACTCCCAGGGATGGGGGAGCCTGGTGGGCTGCCATCTCTAGGGTCACACAGAGTCGGACATGACTGAAGCAACTAAGCAGTAGCAGCAGCAGCAGCAGTAGTATAATTTACTAGAGAGAAAGAGAAAAAAATCATCCAGATATGTGATGAAACTATCAGGTTGTGTAAAGTGCCATGAAGAATAATGAACTGGATTAAGGTTGCAGAGAGTAACAGCAGCACTCTTTTAGATAGGGTTGTCAGGAAATGCCTTTCTGAGGAGGTGGCACTTGAGCAAGGCAAAGGGAGCCTCAGGTGGAAAGAAAGCAAGTATCATATGGAGTAGGGAGTGCATGGCATGCTGGGAAAAGGGAAAACAACAGAACATTTTGCAGTGATGGGGCTTTTGTGAGGGTCTCTGAAACAATTTTACATGGCAGTAGACTGAAACAGGGCATTGAGCTTGCTGGGACACTGTGTTCAGAAGTGAGTATGGGGTTGCCTTCAGAGCATGTAAACTTCAGGTTCAGACCTGACCCTCCTGTAGGGACTCAGTTCTGAGAAGTATTGTGCATGGGAACTAAAAACTGCAGATGGAGTCTCCAACCTGCTTGGATACTTTCAGCTCAGCAGAAGCCAGAGTGTTACCCCTCATTCAAAATGCATTTGGAAGAAGTTCTTTGTGGTCAGTTGGGAGACTGAAGAAAAAGGGAGCTTTGCCTTCAAAGACAGCTTAGTCTCCCTGATACCACCTTCTGAGCAGCTTTGACCCACAGGCTATCAGCTCTTCCTTGTAGGCTAAGCTTACAACCAGATGTACCTCAGCAGCATCCAGGGTTCTTAAGCTATCCCATACACATGCAGTAATTCAGGCCCAGAATGGATGGTTTCCCAGAGGCCAGAACCTTCCCCTGTCTGTGAAGGTACTGCACAGAAGAACCTGCCCTAACTGAATACTTGGGGCCGTCTCAAGACCCAGGGAAAAGGCATTGGCTTTGAGCATCTTGCTGAATTTGTAGAGGCATCTCTAGGTTAAGACAGTCCTCCATAAACACAATTGCAAACGTGAAATTAAATTTGAAAGTGAATGTTTACTTTAAGTAAGAAAATAAAACACAATGAATTGTGAACTTTGAATGCTTGATAGGTACATAAGCATTCTGATGTTGAAGCAAGCAGCATTTTTTTTTTTAAATGAAGTGAATTTTTTATACATTCTTGTAATACTTTTCCTTTATATTTTCTGGTTATATAGTCTTTTTCTTTTCTTATTCTCCCTCCCCTAACTCCCTCCTTTGATAATCACAAATCTGATCTCTTTTGCTATAGAGTGTTTTTTGTTTCTATTTTTTTAAGACTCTACATATAAGTGGTATCATGGTGTTTGTCTTTCTCTGTCTGATATATTTCAATAAGCAAAATGCCTGTAAGATCCATTCATGTTGTCAAACATGATACGATTGTTTTTTTTTTTTTTACGGCTGAATAATATTTCATTGTATATATATGTACAACTTCTTTAGCCATTCATCCATCAGTGGTCAGTTAGGTTATTTCCATGTCTTGGCTCTTATAATAATGTTGTTAGGAACATGGCAGGGATGGTTGCATATTCTTTAATCATCTCCACACAGGATAAAAAGTTTATATAATCATTTTTTAGAAAGAATAAAGAATTCCAAACTTCCTCTAAGAAGACTGCTCAAAATTAGTTTTTTTATTATTAATAATTTAGAACCATGGCAGGCAAGATTTCTCTTAAAAGCCAAGTATTAGAGATTTTATCCTTTGTGGGCCAATAGGAAAAACTGATGATACCACATAGGTGCTTGTGTAACAATTTAAAATACATGTGTATAAAATGTGAAAATTATTCCTAGCCCATGGGAAACAATACAAATGGAGGCAGTGGACCAGATTTGATCCATGGATGCAGTTGGATGACTCCTGATTTAGAAAACTTTCTTTTAGCTTTCTTATTTGCAATGTTCTGTAAATGTAGAAATCATTAGGTCTGGAGCATCTGACAACATAATTTATTAGTCAAAACTTTGAGAGTAAAAAGAATGCTTTTGCTAGTTACTACCGAAACTACACTAGAAGATAAGAATACCTTAAATAACTTTGAAATATGGCCAAGCTAAATTACTTTGATATCTGACCTTTACTACATAACCAGGTTATTTGCCCAGTCATGTCTGACTCTTTGCCACCCCATGGACTGGGGCGCACCAGGCTCCTCTGTCCATGGAATGCTCCAGGCAAGAATACCAGAGTGAGTTGCCATGCCCTTCTCCAAGGCATCTTCCTGACCCAGGGATCGAACCCAGGTCTCCAGCATTGCAGGCAAATTCTTTACCATCTGAGCCACAAGGGAAGACACGACCTTTAATACATAAGGACATATCAAATGTTCTAGTGTGAGAGCTAATCTAATATTTCTCTAATTCACCATATTGATTAATATGATTTCAGTGGCACCACACTAGGTTTCTATTGTTCCTATAAGAAATTACCATAAACTTGGTGGCAAAACCCACAAACTTATTATCTTGCAGTTCTGTGCTTCACAAGTTTGGCAGGGGTCTCATTGAGCTAAAATGAAAAAAAAAAAAAAAGTCAGCAAGCCTGCATTACTTTTTGGAAGATCTAGAGAAGAATCTAATTCCTCACCATTAATCATTTCTAGAAGCCATGTACATAACTTGGTTCATGACTTTTGCCTTCTGTCTTCAAAGCTAGCAGTGTTGCATCTCTCTGACCCTTCTTCCTTAGTCATATAGTTTCCTCTGCATTTGCCCCAGTTAATTAGGACCTGATGCATTAGATGTGCTGAAATGATCCTATATGCTTAAATGTATTGAACACATGACTTTGAAGTTATTGGTATGTCTAGCCCTAGGTCCAAATTTTTTCCCTATAAATTCTATTTAGCTTAGTATGATTATATCAAAAAAGGAGAAAATTATGGAACCGTTATGATTATATATATTGTTTTTATCAGGTATACTTATGACTGGAAAGAATTCCCATTTTAACTAGGTATTGATAAGAACCGAATCTTCAACTTAAAATTTTATATGTGATGATTGGACAAATTTTCTGCAGAATCTGGTCTCCAGAACTTGTTTCTTTACTTCATTTATTTTCCTTGCTAGATCTCATAGGGCATATTCTTACGTTAAGGAACCTCTGGTTTTGCACCTTCATGTCATGGTAACATGGTAACACATAGCTAGTTATGAGGAGATACTCCTAGAAGCTAGCACCAACTTAACTGTAGACCAAAGTAACAGGAAACCAAGTAAATATAGTCCTATTGAATGTATTCCCAGTTAAACTTCTCACCAGAATCCCCAGATGAAATGAAATTCATTCCAATGCCACAGGACATGAAGGAAAACATAGTTCAGAGGGCAGCAGAGGAAAAGGACAGCTGTCTAAACTGCTTGTGGTTAAAATGTCTTACTTTGCATATTAACAAAGCACCTGTCCATGTGAACACACATCTGGAAGCTCTTCCATGGTCTTGAAATAGACCTGTTCTAAGCAAAGCACAAAAGCATAAGCTTCCATAACTTCACAATATCTCCACTTGTGCCATTTTGAAAAAGTTGCCTCTTCACTGAACGTGAACTGGACAGTGGTCTTGCTCATCTTTACAGCTTCTCTTCATCAGCTTTGGTACCTGGAATGGTACCTTCCACTGAGTGGAAGGATGTACCAGGCTGCATGCTTTATGCAATACTTACTTTTACCCAGAAGTCAGGGAATAATTCTTCATGACACCTGAGTTACCAGCACAGGTTAAAAACGTATTGAGTTCTCCCCTTTTACAAATCACAAGTGAGCCATCAGATTCCTAGGGCACAGAAGGAGATTTTTCTGTATTTTGGAAAGATTTTCAGCTGCTGTCAACAGTAGGACTTAATTCCTGGACTTTGGTCTTGGACTTTTGTGTACTTACCCCAAAATATTAAAAAACAAAAATAGCATCATTACAAAGAGATTAGATTGTGAAGTGGTCTTTTAAAATACTGTATTAGAATGATATATATTCTGAGCCTTGGAATTTAAGCTGAAAATAAGAGATTATTAAAAAAACAAAAAAGGAGAGTTAGAGTCTGTTCCTGTCTTAGAAATCTCTTTTTAAAATCTGGGTGTATTGGGGAGGTATTATATTCTAAGCCAGTTTTCAAAATAAATGCAACTGATGCTTATGAAGCAAATTGTGAAAGTGAATACACTTTTTTGCGTACTCATGGTGATTGTCACAGCATCCTACAAGTTAGATATCTATTCTGTGTATGAGCAAACTAAATTCAGTTAGTTTAAATGAGCTGCTTGCTCAACCTAACACAACCTACCCAAGACCATACAATAACAAAACTGGGATTTCAAGCTAGGATTTTTATCCCTATGTTTCTAGTCTTTCCTATATTTATTATACTCAAAAAATTCCTCTGGATATCTCATGGAAATTTTTCAGTAAGAAACAATTTTCTGTGCTCAGAAAACTTACATTATACATAGAAGATAACTTGCAAAATGTAAAATTATACGAGATGTTACAAATCAAATGCTATATATGCTCCATTGTTAATCACAGACTAATTTATGCAAGCAATCTGAACTTTCTACCCCAAATCCCACAGGAAATTCCTAGCAGCTATCTTCCATGATGCTTTTTACATTTAAATATAATTCTAGGATATTGGAGATAATGTGGTTTGTATATAAACAACTAGGTCAATTTGGTATTTTCCTATGCAAGTTTTAGATATATTCTTTTATATCTTTATTTTTTCATAAGGAAGAATAACCTCAGAAAAATGGCTGATAACATTATGGTTCCTGATGATAAGCAGAGATGTGCTTGACTTTCTCCATATTAATGAAAAAGTGACATAAAAAATGACTCAAATGCAAAGAATTGATACACACTCCATCACACAGCAAGTAGGGTTATAGGACATTGCCTTGAGTTTTTCAAACAGGTCTGGGTTAAATTAAAGATATGGTCTTTTACAAAACAGCCTTACCTTTTTCAATTTCATCTTGACAATTCAATGATTTAAATATTTTAATAGCTTCAAGGTATAATATTTTCTGAGTATTGAGTGGGTTTGATGAAACATCAGAATCATAGGTTCTGGACAATCCCTTCTAGCAATTTAGCTGATGCTATTTGTGGGAATGGTCCTGACAGCCAATGAAAGACATTTCTCAGCTCTTGAAAGATGCCTATTTCTCTGTCAGTTAGCTGAAGACATCCCTGAAGGCCACTACCGTAACTGAGAGCAGACTCCAAATAGAAAATTATATCCAACAAACATCTTTTTCTATCCACAGACTTCTTTCCCCAACATGCTATTTTATGAAGTGCCTAGGAAGATATTTACTTTATAAATACTAAATCAAAAGGCATCATGAATCTCCTGAAACATGGGAACTTAATCACTTTTTAAAGTGTACTTCCATGAAAGGCAAAAGAAAAAAATGCCATAACAACTACATGAAATTTATGTTTTGACAGTTAACGATATTTTGAAAAGATAACTTTAACTAACAAACTCAGAAGACTTGTAGAATTTGTGGTCATATAAGTACATATCACAATGTCATTTATCTTTCCTTTTTTCAGAGACATTTCACAAGATGGATTAAATGTTAGTTCATAGATATGACTATTTTTAATAATGATCCAATATTTCTTTACATTTTTTGTTCTCAAACCCTTGACATTTTTGTCTTAAACAGGTTATGTAGCCTTTATAAGACATTGAAAATGGAACTCCTTTACAGATATATTTATTTCAGCCTTGGGTATTCCAATTTTATTTGCTATATCTTAACTTCAGAACAAATTTTGCATCAAATCACGTCAAAAACTTTTAATCTAAATTTAATTACCATATACTAGTTGTTAGACAATGCTAAGAATTTTCATATCCAGTCAGCATTTTAATGCCCATAATCTTTTAAGTTATGATGTCCTATGTTTAGGGGAAATAAATGAAATTTGTACAAGTAAAGTGATATTTTTAGGTTTACGTAATTGGTAAATGCGAGACAAGACTCACTTCTTTTTTATCTTGAAGTTCTTGTTTAATGACTAAAGTTACATATAAGTAATAAATATATAATTTCTGTCATGTATAAAAATCATACCATGGAGTTACAATTAAGAGTAAAGAGAAAAAACAAATATCATATGTTAATCATTGGAAGGACTGGTGCCAAAGCTGAAGCTCTAATACTGAGAGAGCTGATTCTTAGGTACATTGATAAGGAGTCCATGGCCCTCAAGGAGGAAGAGGTCCAGGCCCCTCGAGGAGGAGAAAGGGACAAACATTTTTTTCTATATTCCTTCATCTTAGTCGCATAAGAGCTCTGTGCTATATAGCAGCTTCCCACTAGCTATCTATCTATTTTATACAGGGTAGTGTATGTATGTCAGTCCCAGTCTCCCAGTTCATCCCACACTCTTTCCCTCCTCCCTGTGTTCACGTGTCCTTTCCCTCCTTTAAGCTCAGAGCTAATGATTAAAAACAAAACAACTTATCTTGCTCAAGTTATCTTGCTTTTCCTTAAGCTCTGCACTGATGATTATATAATAACACTGTATCTTGCTTGAGGACATGCTTCTCTTTCTTAATAAGAACCTTGTGACTAATCTTGTTATCTTAAGACATATAATGTGGCAGTGGGTCTGGCAACCCAACTTCCAAGGAGCCGTGGCTGCCCGGGCCCAGGAGGGCCAAGAGGAGCCACTCCACATTCAAGGTCAGGAGGGGCAGCAGTGAAGAGATACCCCTAGACCAAGGTAAGGAGCAGCGGCTGGGCTTTGTGGGAGCAATCGTGAAGAGATACCCCACGTCCAAGGTAAGAGAAACCCAAGTAAGACGGTAGGTGTTGCTAGAGGGCATCAGAGGGCAGACACACTGAAACCATACTCACAGAAAACTAGCCAGTCTAATCACACGGACCATAGCCTGGTCTAACTCAATGAAACCAAGCCATGCCCTGTGGGGCCACTCCAGATGGGTGGCTCATGGTGGAGAGGTCTGACAGAATGTGGCCACTGGAGAAGGGAATGGCAAACAACTTCAACATTCTTGCCTTGAAAAAGCCATAAACATAATGAAAAGGCAAAATGATAGGATACTGAAAGAGGAACTCCCTGGGTCGGTAGGTGCCCAATATGCTACTGGAGATCAGTGGAGATATAATTTCAGAAAGAATGAAGGGATGGAGCCAAAGCAAAAACAGTTCCCAGTTGTGGATGTGACTGGTGATAGAAGCAAGGTCTGATGCTGTAAAGAGCAATATTGCATAGGAACCTGGAATGTTAGGTCCATGAATCAAGGCAAATTGGAAGTGGTCAAACAGAAGATGGCAAGAGTGAACGTTGACATTCTAGGAATCAGGGAACTAAGATGGACTGGAATGGGTGAATTTAACTCAGATGACAGTTATATCTACTACTGTGGGCAGGAATCCCTTAGAAGAAATGGAGTAGCCATCATGGTCAACAAAATAGTCCGAAATGCAGTACTTGGAGTACATCTCAAAGATGTACTTGCAGTACATCTCAAAAATGACAGAATGATCTCTGTTAGTTTCCAAGGCAAAGGATTCAATATCACAGTAATTCAAGTCTATGCCCCAACCAGTTAAGGCTGAAGAAGCTGAAGTTGAACGGTTCTATGAAGACCTACAAGACCTTTTAGAACTAACAGCCCAAAATGATGTCCTTTTCATTATAGGATACTGGAATGCAAAAGTAGGAAGTCAAGAACACCTGGAGTAACAGGCAAATTTGGCCTTGGAATATGGAATGAAGCAGGGGAAAGGCTAATAGAGTTTTGTCAAGAGAACGCACTGGTCATAGCAAACACCCTCTCTAACAACACAAGAGAAGACTCTACACATGGACATCACCAGATGCTCAACACCAAAATCAGATTGATTATATTCTTTGCAGCCAAAGATGGAGAAGCTCTATACAGTCAACAAAAACAAGACCAGGAGCTGACTGTGGCTCAGATCATGAACTCCTTATTGCCAAATTCAGATGTAAAGTGAAGAAAGTAGGGAAAACCACTAGACCACTCAGGTATGACCTAAATCAAACCCCTTATGATTATACAGTGGAAGTGAGAAATAGATTTAAGGGACTAGACCTGATAGATAAGAGTGCCTGATCAACTATAGATGGAGGTTCGTGACATTGTACATGAGATAGGGATCAAGACCATCCCCATGGAAAAGAAATGCAAACAAGCAAAATGGCTGTCTGGGGAGGCCTGACAAATAGCTGTGAAAAGAAGAGAGGTGAAAAGCAAAGGAGAAAAGGAAAGATATAAGCATCTGAATGCAGAGTTCCAAACAATAGCAAGAAGAGATAAGAAAGCCTTCCTCAGCGATCAATGCAAAGAAATAGAGGAAAACAATAGAATGAGAAAGACTAGAGATCTCTTCAAGAAAACTCGAGATACCAAGGGAACATTTCATGCAAAGATTGGCTCTATAAAGACAGAAATGGTATGGACCTAACAGAAGCAGAAGATATTAAGAAGAGGTGGCAAGAACACACAGAAGAACTGTACAAAAAAGATCTTCACGACCCAGATAATCATGATGGTGTGATCACTCACCTAGAGCCAGACATCCTGGAATGTGAAGTCAAACGGGCCTTAGAAAGCATCACTATGAACAAAGCTAGTGGAGGTGATGGAATTCCAGTGGAGCTATTTCAAATCCTGAAAGATGATGCTGTGAAAGTGCTACACTCAATTTGCCAGCAGATTTGGAAAACTCAGCAGTGGCCACAGGACTGGAAAAAGTCAGTTTTCATTCTAATCCCAAAAAGTGAAGTGAAGTGAAGTGAAGTCATTCAGTCGTGTCTGACTCTTTGAGACCTCATAGACGGTAGCCTACTGGGCTCCTTCGTTCATGGAATTTTCCAGGTAAGAATAGTGGAGTGGGTTGCCATTTCCATCTCCAAATTCCAAAAAAGGCAATGCCAAAGAATGCTCAACTACCACACAATTGCACTCATCTCACACACTAGTAAAGTAATGTTCAAAATTCTCCAAGCCAGGCTTCACCAATACATGAACCATGAACTTTCTAATGGTCAAGTTGGTTTTAGAAAAGGCAGAGGAACCAGAGATCAACTTGCCAACATCCACTGGATCATAGAAAAAGCAAGAGAGTTCCAGAAAAAAGATCTATTTCTGCTTTATTGACTATGCCAAAGCCTTTGATTGTGTGGATCACCACAAACTGGAAAATTCTGAAAGAGATGGGAATACCAGACCACCTGACCTGCCTCTTGAGAAACCTATATGCAGGTCAGGAAGCAACAGTTAGAACTGGACATGGAACAACAGACTGGTTCCAAATAGGGAAAGGAGTACGTCAAGGCTGTATATTGTCACCCTGCTTATTTAACTTCTATGCAGAGTGCATCATGATAAATGCTGGGGTGGATGAAGCTCAAGCTGGAATCAAGATTGCCAGGAGAAATATCAATAACCTCAGATATGCAGATAACACCACCCTTACGGCAGAAGTGAAGACGAAGTAAAGAGCCTTTTGAAGAAAGTGAAAGAGGAGAGTGAAAAAGTTGGCTTAAA
The DNA here is from genome assembly GCF_042477335.2 of Ovis canadensis. Lineage (NCBI taxonomy): Eukaryota > Metazoa > Chordata > Mammalia > Artiodactyla > Bovidae > Ovis > Ovis canadensis. The sequence goes on from NC_091250.1 coordinate 78,561,164, forward strand.
GCTCAACATTCAGAAAACGAAGATCATTGCATCTGGTCCCATCACTTCATGGGAAATAGATGGGGAAACAATGGAAACTGTGTCAGACTTTATTTTTGTGGGCTCCAAAATCACTGCAGATGGTGACTGCAGCCATGAAATTAAAAGATGCTTACTCCTTGGAAGAAAAGTTATGACCAACCTAGATAACATATTCAAATGCAGAGACATTTCTTTGCCAACCAAGGTCCGTCTAGTCAAGGTTATGGTTTTTCCAGTAGTCATATATGGATGTGATAGTTGGACTGTGAAGAAAGCTGAGCACCGAGGAACTGATGCTTCTGAACTGTGGTGTTGGAGAAGACTCTTGAGAGTCCCTTGGACTGCAAGGAGATCCAAACAGTCCATCCTAAAGGAGATCAGTCCTGGGTGTTCTTTGGAAGGACTGATACTAAAGCTGAAACTCCAGTACTTTGGCCACCTCATGTGAAGATTTGACTCATTGGAAAAGACTCTGGGAGGGATTGGGGACAGGAAGAGAAGGGGACGACCGAGAGTGAGATGGCTGGATGGCATCACGGACTCGATGGATATGAGTCTGAGTGAACTCTGGGAGTTGGTGATGGACAGGGAGGCCTGGTGTGCTGCAATTCATGGGGTCGCAAAGAATCGTACACGACTGAGTGACTGACCTGAACTGAACTGGTCTGGTAAGACCTTTCTATTCTTAGTTTTAATCTTGTTAATTTAAGATATATGTTGTGGGAGTGGGTCTGGTAAAATTATGTAAGGCCTTGATAAGACCATGGAGTGGGGCTCTCTCCATCCCCCTTCTGATTTCTATGTCAGAAGCTTCCTCTCTCCTTTATCTTTGTGATAAAGCCTCTTCCACACAAAAGCTCTGAGTGATCAAGTCTGGTCCGTGGTCCCAAAGCTAAATCTTCTTCAGAGATCACAAGTCTGACATTGTTCACCATAAGTTCGCAATAATTTGGCCACCCGATGCAAAGAGCTGACTCACTGGAAAAGATTCTGATGATGGAAAAGATTGAGAGCAATTGGAGAAGGAGACAGCAAAGGATGAGATAGTTGGATCGAATCACCAACTCAAGGGGCATGAGTTTGAGAAAACTCCAAGAGATAGTGAAGGACTGGGAAGCCTGCGGAGCTGCAGTCCAAGGGGTTGCAAAGAGTTGGGCAGGACTTAGAGATTGAATAACAATGCATGCATGTGGAATCTAGAAAAATAGTACAGATGAACCTATTTGCAGGGCAGGAATGGAAATTCAGATGTAGTGAAAGGACATGTGAGCACAGGAAGGAGGAGGAGAGTGTGGGAAGAATTGAGAGATTGGGATTGACATATATACACCACTCTGTATAAAATAGATAGCTAGTGGGAAGTTGTTATATAGAACAAGGAGCTCAGCTCAGTGCTCTGTGGTGACCTAGATAGGTGAAATGTGAGGGTGGCAGGAGAGGGAAGGGGTATGGCTGATTCACTTCATTGTACAGCAGAAACTAGCACAACCAATAAGAAAAAAGAAAAAAAAAAGTAAGTCTGGAGCCCAGATCCTTTGTTAAAATATCAGATTTTTCTTTTTGTGACCTTAGGAATGGTCCTCAGGCTCCCAATGCCTCAGCTTTCTTTATAGAACTGCCCCTCTGACTAATTGCGTCCAACTCAGAGTAAACCTCTGCTTCCTTTCATTGCCCCCAAATCACTTCACACATGCTTGAATATATCAACAGGTCCTTCCTTTTACTGAGATGCAGTGTAGTTATCCATGGTATGTGCTCTTTATTGCAATAAGTCAACGAACCTAACTTTATTCAACTACAGGTGTATTTCTGGTGGTCTACAGTTATAATGTTAGATTATAACAAAAAATGCCCTTAGCATGATGAACCTCAGACATGACCTACTGCCTTTTATTTAATTTGAGCAGACAAAAGCCTATATAATTCACCATCAAATGAATTATTTCATTTCTAATCTGCCATTGAATAATTATACGTTCACTGTGGCAATCTTTGCCTAAGTTAGTAGCATCTATTAAATAAATTCTATAGCCTTTTTAAAACTTATATGCTTATTTAACTTATATGCTTATTTAAGTTATATGCAGAGTACATCATGAGAAATGCTGGACTGGAAGAAACACAAGCTGGAATCAAGATTGCTGGGAGAAATATCAATAACCTCAGATATGCAGATAACACCACCCTTATGGCAGAAAGTGAAGAGGAACTAAAAAACCTCTTGAGGAAAGCGAAAGTGGAGAGTGAAAAAGTTGGCTTAAAGCTCAACATTCAGAAAATGAAGATCATGGCATCCAGTCCCATCATGGGAAATAGATGGGGAAACAGTGGAAACAGTGTCAGACTTCATTTTTGTGGGCTCCAAAATCACTGCAGATGGTGATTTCAGCCATGAAATTAAAAGACGCTTACTCCTTAGAAGAAAAGTTATGACCAACCTAGATAGCATATTCAAAAGTAGAGACGTTACTTTGCTGACTAAGGTCCATCTAGTCAAGGCTATGGTTTTTCCAGTGGTCATGTATGGATGTGAGAGTTGGACTGTGAAGAAGGCTGAGCGCTGAAGAATTGATGCTTTTGAACTGTGGTGTTGGAGAAGACTCTTGGGTTCCCTGGACTACAAGGAGATCCAAACAGTCCATTCTGAAGGAGATCAGCCCTGGGATTTCTTTGGAGGGAATGATGCTAAAGCTGAAACTACAGTACTCTGGCCACCTCATGCAAAGAGTTGACTCATTGGAAAAGACTCTGATGCTGGGAGGGATTGGGGACAGGAGGAGAAGGGGACGACAGAGGATGAGATGGCTGGATGGCATATTGACTCAATGGACGTGAGTCTGAGTGAACTCTGGGAGTTGTTGATGGACAGGGAGGCCTGGCATGCTGCTATTCATGGGGTTGCAAAGAGTCAGACTTGACTGAGCGACTGAACTGAACTGAACTGAACTGAACTGTTAGCCTTTTTTGACAACCCTTTGGTTTTTCATTTTTATGTCAACCTCGAGAGGTTTTTCTAAAGAACAATATGATCGTTTCCTTTCTTTGCTTTTTAGCTTCCAATTAGCCCATTGTTCTTATGACCAAAATCCTTAACATGGCCTATATGCAGAAATGTTACAAATTATTATTTGCCTTGGAAAATCCTGATTTGTGCCTGGAGTCCTGGAAAAATTAACAGCCCCACATTTTACTCTCAGAAGTGTAATAGTTTTAGGATTACCATATTCAGGAACTGCATTACGTGGTCTGCAACCACACCTTCATTCTCAACTTCCTCTACTCTTGCCCTCTCTCTGTGTGCTTAATTCATACTTACTTTTTATTTCCCAGGACCCCTATTTTACTCTTTCTCCATATCCCTTCCTCATTATCCTTCCTCTTAATTAAAATGTTAAGCTTTTTACATCTTCAAATCTTAACCCAAGAATCAGTTTCTAAAAACAAACAAAAACAGCTCCTTACCTACTGGAGAAGGTCAGATTTGCTCTGTGTTTATCACAGGACTTATCACAACTATACTATCACATGTTCATTTTGTTGGTGCCTTTTTCTTTAGTTGAACTTTAAGCTACTTGTTAAGTCATATTTTTTTTGTTTCCTTGTTTGTTTACTTTCCTTCTAAACACAGGGCCCGACACATCACAGTAAGCATTGAATAATTTTAGTTGCATTTTTCTTAAGCAAAAACAAATTTGAACCATAATTAACCCTATTAAGTGTGACACTGAGGTAACCAATAAAGAGGCCTCTTTAACCTCAATCAAAACATTTGTTTACCTCTTTCCCTCCAGGAAGCTATGACTCAAAGATGACCCTTGAATGACAGTAAAAAGCATTAGCTCTGTCTAGACAGGGATTGTTCTGCATGTCTGCTCACAGAACAAGAGGAATTAAGGCCAGGTTAGAATGATTTACTCCAATCTTCCCTAACTTAGCCATGTAGACTGATAAAACTGAGGTTTTCTTTTTAATAGGAGGTGGTTTAAAAATACATTATCAACAAAGAAGGGAAGAGGGACCATTACCGAATGGTCACCAAATTGCCTCCTGCAGTTTGGAAGGACGGTTTCCCAGTTCCAGTGATCTCATTAAGGACAGATAGAGACACTGGCACAGGTCACATCGGGGATCCTCCTAGGAACAAGCCCTTGACTTCTAGTTTCCCAGAAATGTTCATGTCTCAGGACACTTCAGTTTCTTAAGGTTGTGATATCAACAAATAAAAAGAGTTCATGATATGCCAACTGATAGGAATATTCCCTCAGTTCTCCAATATCATCACAGTCAGGCAGACAGACAAACAGACACACACAAACACATGTAACTTTTCTCACTGGGAGAATGTGTCTGGTTCTCATTATTCCAGATATTCTAAAATGCGAGAAGATATTGCTCATTGACATACTTACTTGCGCAACTCATTTACTGCATGTTTAGTAACATTAAAAATTGCAATATATTTGGATGAGGAAACCATTAAATAAAACTTAAATAATTTTTATATCAAAATAAAACAGGGTACAATATAGCCAATATATTTGTGACCTATGCCAAAATGCTGCTGCTGCTAAGTCGCTTCAGTCATGTCCGACTCTGTGCGACCCCATAGACGGCAGCCCACCAGGCTCCCCTGTCCCTGGGATTCTCCAGGCAAGAGTGGATTGTCATTTCCTTCTGCAGTGCATGAAAGTGAAAAGTGAAAGTGAAGATGTTCAGTCATGTCTGACTCCTAGTGACCTCATGGATTGCAGCCTACCAGGCTCCTCCGTCCATGGGATTTTCCAAGCAAGAGTACTGGAGTGGGGTGCCATTGCCTTCTCCAATGCAAAAATGAGAGGGATGCAAATCCTTTCAGGAAATCTGGATAGTATTTGCTATTATTGTATAGGACAATATGGTGTTAATTAATTGTCTTCATATGAAATTGATGGAGAGCTTTTGTGCCTGTGCTCAAGGGTTTGGCCTCATGTTGAAATTTTGTGGTAATAAACCAATGAAGGTTTGCAGGAACTAAGAAAAAAGGTGAGTTCCTCATTGTAGATAGAAAGGTGCACTGAGTTAGGATGTATACAGTTGAAATGCAGAAGAGTAGCTAAAGAAAACAAGAGCCAGGAGTTACTTTAGGTTCAAAGAAATAAAAAGTTGAATCTAGGAAATTAGCTAAGACAAAGGTAAGAAATCTAGATTAAGAGACTAGAGAGCAAAAATATCAGGAATTAAATATTCGGACACCCTGAGATTGACTTGTGGCAAGGCTCTGTCACCAGAAGCAAGCAAGAAAGTTGGCACTAAGTGTGGCTCGCATTTCTTTCCAAAGAAGGCTTGATTCCTTATGGATGTAGAAGCCAGCCTCCAAAATGGATTTCAGTGACCTCTACTTCCTGGATTTCTCATTTTTATGAAGCCTCCTCTTGTTTTGTACCAGAGTTTGTCTGTATGCATTTTCTTATTGCCCAAGCAATGATATATCAATTCTGAGACTATAAGAGACCTTAGCTTCTATCTTAGGTGCTGTTACATAAATGGGCGAAAGATGGCCTTGCATGTCAGCCCCTGTTATTTTTTTCTTCTCAGCAGAATAGGTTCATTAACTTAAACCCCACTGGTGCTAGGCTCAAATGCTCGCCTCTCCAATTTCTTTAAATATAATGCAAATAAGTATATTTTTAGATATTTTGAGACTTCTTGCTTTGCACACCCCATGAAGACACATTCAACCAGACATAGATATAAGAAACCTCAAATTACTGCTGCATTTTAGTGCTCACTGATCCATAGACTCCCATCTCAGCTGAATGATACCACTCAGGTAGGTAAACCACCCGCACCCCACACACTCCTCTCTCCCAGGAGTTCCCTTGCTCTCTTCTTTGGGTGGTGGCCTCCTGCTATCTCTGGAAAGTCTCTTCCCCTTTCATGAAACCCAATCCAGGTGCCACACTGTGAAGCTTGTTGTGAAATATTAATATTTCACAATGATTTTTGATCTTGATTTTTCCTCGATTAGCCTCAAAATCCTGGGCCTTGCTTTTGGTGCCCATTTTCTTGGCCTTTCTTTTGAAGTTTTTGCCTTAGAGTTTTGCTTATGTTGTGGATAGACCAGTGGAAAAGTCCAAACAATGAGGGACTGAAGTCTTAAGCCAGTGGCCAGGGAGAAATGGAAGCCTGTCAACAGCCGCACAAGTGAGCTTGGAAGCCAGTTCTCTTGGGTTTGCCACAGCTCCGATGAGAGCAGCCACAGCCTGACTGCTGTGAGTGCTCAGAGAGTGAGTCAGAACCATACAGAGAAGCCGCTCGGAGGTTCCTGACCCACAAGAATTTTATGAAATGTTTGTTGTCTTAAACTGCCATGTAGGAGGGAATTTCTTACACAGCATTAGATAAGTAAGATAATAACCTTCCTACCTAGAGGGCAGACACCTCGGAAAGCAAGAAAGCACATATAATGAGAAGAATGGCCAGTAATCTTGTCATTCCAAGTTCATGTCTAAATATGAAATGAAAATTTAAAGTCTGATGATTAAAAGTAACCTTCTTTCCCAATGAATATGAACAAATAAGGAAAATTCAACAGTGAAAATGTGGAAGGAAATGATTTTAAAGTTTTCATACATATCTCTGTTTATTTCTCTGTCCTAGGTAAGGAGATGATAAAGATGCTTTACAAGTCAGGAGAGATTTTATTTTATTATTTTACTTAACTTCTTAATTTAATTTTATATTATTATTACCTTATTTTGTTTTATTTTATATCATTTTATTTTTAATGTGGGGCTTCCCTTGTGGTTCAACTAATAAAGAATCTGCCTGCAATGCAGGAGACCTCAGTTCAGTCCCTGGGTTGGGAAGATCCCCTGGAGAAGGGAAAGGCTACCCACTCCAGTATTCTGGCCTGGAGAATTCCATAGACTGTATAATCCGTGGGGTCACAAAGGTGGACACGACTGAGCGACTTTCACTTTCACTTTAGTATAGGGAATGCTGCTACTAAGTCACTTCAGTCGTGTCCGATCCTCTGCGATCCCATAGACGACAGCCCACAAGGCTCCGCTGTCCCTGGGATTCTCCAGGCAAGAACACTGGAATGGGTTGCCATTTCCTTTTCCAATGGTAGTAACAAAGCTGTTTAGTAAAACAGCACTTCATACATCATGTCAGATAGAATTAATCACTTTTCTTCCCTCCCTCCATCCCTGGAACATCCTCCTGCTATTGAGTGGATCACTGAGCTGTGCTTCATTTTGTTTACTTGTATGTGTGTGTGTTTGTATCCTCAGTACCCAGGTCAGACAACAGTAATTCAGATTTGAATTTAATTTGCTAAAAATTAGACATTTTTATTTTCAGAGCATACTCTATTCCTCTCACTGTTGTGCATATAGATGAAGAATGAGTGAAAATGAACACTATCACTGAAAAATAATGGGAAAATGTGCATTTAAAGTGAAAAATTTCCTTATCAAGTTAGATTCACTTCACTGTATGCAGAGATTATTATGTGGAAGTCATTGGATTAAACGTGAGAGTGAAAGGACAAAATAAAACATAGTGGCCACTTGCAAAGGCTTTGAAATCTCACAGGGAAGCTAAGGAAGAAACAAAGGCATATTTTTGAATGAGACTTTTTCTGATGCTCCACAATTCATTCCTGAGGCCCAAGCTTCTGAGAAGAGCGGTGCTAAGTACCCTACATTTAAAAGAGACTTGCCTTCTTTAAAGCTGACATGAAATATGACATCTTTTCTAGAATGTACTAAAAAGGAGTACAACCAGGCAGGTTAATACAAGTGCATTATAAACATTCAAAATTCTATAGGTTTCTAGAGAATAAAACCATCGGTTTTGATGGGGTGATCATTTATTCATTAATTCACTCATAGATTCATTGTTTTCCTGTAAATATTTATTGAATATATTTAATGCCTCAGGCACTGCAAAAAGTGCAAAGGATAGAGAGGTGAATAAGAGATTTGTAGTCTTTGCCCTCAGAAAACTTACATTGTGTGCAACCTTGAAGAACAATTAGAATTTTAAAATGCAGAAATATTAATAGCAGATTCTAAGTGAAGGAACTTGAATAGTATGAGAAACGGCATGGCAGATCAGAATGATTGATAAGGTGGATAAAGAAGACGGCCAAAGTTGGGTTTGACGTAAGATTGATTTTCGTAGAAGACTAACACAAAGTCACGTTTTTACTTTAATGTAGAATACCTCTCTCTCAACTATTAAATTAAACTTGTCTCTACACATACATTTTTAAGTATACACATTAAAATTTGTTGTGCAGTGATACTCTTAGTATCAGCTTTCTCGTTTGTGAAGAGACTAGTTAGATACCTAGTTGAAAATTCACAAACTAGATGTCTGTGGAATATTATCTGTCAAAGTTATACTCTTAGATGGCTTCCCTGGTGGCTCAGTCAGTAAAGAATCTTCCTGGAATACAGGAGATGCAGGTTTGATCCATGGATCAGGAAGATCCCTCAGAGAAGGGCATAGCAATGCATTCCAGTATTCTTGCCTGAGGAACCCCATGGACTGAGGAGCCTGGCAGGCTATAGTCCATAGGATCACAAAGATTTGCACACAACTGAGCATGCATGTACTCTTAAATTCCATATGAGTTGATATTATTAAAAAAATATGAGAGACTATACATAAACAAGCATCTTATTTATCTTGAAAAAGTATGGACATATGACAACCCTGGGTCTAATTTATCCCATGGCGATAACTGGATGAAGTTGATCAAAGCTGCCTCTTTTAGAATGGTTGTGATTTTTCTCATCTGCCTTAGCTTTTATCTTCCCTGTTACCTGATGTACTCAATTGCATAAACTGCCTGTCCATTGTTAGTATTTGAATTGGAAACATTGACAAAGGATTCTGCATGTACCTTTTGGTGTTGTGTTTACTGTTCTGTGATTCATTGTATTTCATACTTTATAATTTACTACTTCAGAAATATCCAGGAAGGTCTTGTTTAGTCTGACATTATTCTAAAAAATCCTTTAGGAACAAAACTATTTCCACTGAAATGTTAACTTAGAGAAAAGGGAACTCGTATATTGTTGATGGGAATATAAGTTGGTTCAGCTACTATGAAAAATACTATGGAAACTCCTCAAAAAATTAAAAATAGAAGTACCATATGGTCCAGCAATTCCATTTCTGGGTATATATACAAAGAATATGCAAACAAAATCTTAAGAGATAGCTGCAGTCCCATGTTTACTGCAACATTATTCACAAAGTCAAGATATAGAAACAACATAAGTACCTGTCAATGAATGAACAGATAAAGAAGATATGGTATGTATATTACTTAGTCATGAGAGAGGAGGAAGTTTGAGACAACATGGATGAATTTGAGGGCATTATGCTAAGATAAATTAGACAAAGATAAGCACTGTAATGATATCATTTATATATGGAATCAAGAAAGAAAGCCAAAACTCATAAAAACAGAGAGTAGAATGGTGGTTACTAAAGTCTGGAGTGTGAAAGGAACTGTGAAGATGTTGTTTAAAGATACAAACTTGCAACTAGCAAATAAAAAGGTCCTGAAGATATAACATACAGTATAATAATTACAGACAATATTTTATTATGAACTTCAAAACTGCTTAAGAAATAAAATTTCTTCACAAAACAAGAAACAATAACTATGAGATGTGAGAGAGGTGTTAGCTAATGCTACAGTGGAAATCCTATTGCAATACAGAAATATATTAAATCAATACATTTTACAGCTGAAAGTTATACCACGTCATGTCAGTTCTATCACAATAAAATAAAATTTGTATGAAAAATGTTTTATGGGTGCTGTTTTTACTATTGGAGGTCCTTTGTGAAACTACAGCTTCCCTGATAGCTCAGTTGGTAAAGAATCCTCCTGTGATACAAGAGACCCTGGTTTAATTCCTGGGTCAGGAAGATCCACTGGTGAAGGGATAGGTTGGTAAAGAATCTGCCTGCAATGTGGGAGACCTGGGTTTGATACCTGGGTTGGGAAGAGACCCTGGAGAAATGAAAAGCTACCCACTCCAGGATTCTGGGCTAGAGAATTCCATGACTGTATGGTCCGTGGGGTTGCAAAGAGTCAAACATGACACAGCGACTTTCACTTTCACTTGTTAAACTAAGATTTTCATTCAAGCAGATTGACTATTCATTAATGAATGGATAAAGATAACAACTGGAAGATAATAATTGCTCTAATTAAGGTAACACTACAGAAAACAGAGCTGACTCCCTGAAGGAGCTGAAGAAGGAAATCATCCAGTCATACTTCTCACCATATCCATTCTTTGCATTATTAGTAAAGGACTATATTTAAATAAAAAACAAGGGATTATTAATACTAAGGTTATTGAATAATACTCCTGCAAAACACTTTGGGGCTCAGATGATAAAGAATCTGCCTGCAATGTAGGAGACCCAAGTTCAATCCCTGGGTCAGGAAGATGCCCTGGAGAAGGGAATGGCTACCCACTCCAGTATTTTTGCCTGGAGAACTCCATCGACAGAGGAGTCTGGTGGGCTACAGTGCACAGGGTCGAAAGAATCAGATATGACTGAGTGACTAACACTTCCAAGTACTTTACATAGATAATTGCATTGTTAGTTCCCACCTTTCATCTGAGATTGATAATAATATTATCTCTATTTTACAGGTAAGAAAATTCAGACTTGGAGTAGTTAATGACTTTATACAAGACCATGTGGCTGGGTATAGTCAGATGCCACAGCATATTGACATAGCTCATCCATTTTTAAAACTATCCGTTGTAGGATACAGCATGCTTGGGGCTGGTGCACAGTGATGACCCAGAGAGATGTTATGGGAGGGAGGTGGGAGGGGGGTTCATGTTTGGGAACGCATGTACACCCGTGGTGGATTCATGTCAATGTATGGCAAAACCAATACAGTATTGTAAAGTAAAATAAAGTAAAAATAAAAATTAAAAAAATAATAATAAAAAAACTGGTCATAAAAAAAACAACAACTATCCGTTGGTCTGTAAACCCAATCATTGGTATTCAGAAAATTTTCTATTTACTATATTCACTGAATAATATTCTCTCCCAGCTGTCATTAATTAAGCCCCAAAATAAGTTTATATTTGTTCTTCATCAAGTCTTCTCTATATGCTATAGAATATACTTGCAAAAGGATCAAAATTACACTGTAGAATCAATCAACTATATGAGAGTTGTCTACAATCAAATTTTAATCAGCATTTGAGAAGCCCTAACTGCAGAATGTATACAGACAACTGGACACTGAATTTAATTACTTTGGTAGAAAAAAAATGGAACAGAAAAAAGGATAGACAAAAAAGTAAAAATTCAAGTCACATATTTATTAGTTATTAGCCTGTTACTTGAGTGATGATACAATGTCCAGCTCAGGTTGAATGTAAGGTTATCAATGTCTAGTTGTGGTAATGTATTATCTAGATATAAACCCCCCTGTGATTAGCTTTTGAATAGTTTTGCTTGTATGAGCTGCACACACCAGTCGACATTAAATTGCAAGACATGTTTTTGCTCATGAATTTATTTTTATAAATATGTTCTTTGCAAGAAAGTTATTGTGGCATACTCCTAGAAAGAATTTATATTAGTTACTTTCTAGACAATTTCTCTATAACATGTACTATAAGTGCTTGGGAAATCTTAACTTTTGCACTTTAAAAATTATATCTCCAGTTATTTTTGCAAACAATGCCATAATTAAAAGAGCATATTTTGCAGCATAAGGCAACCGCAAAATCTCTGAAGTAAGAAACCTTGCTAAATTAGCATATTTTTGTTTCCACCAGGGTGTTCCGATTAGGTGGATCCTATCATATTATCATCTTATTGATATTCTATATCATATATTCATCATCAACTCATCAGCATTCTTGATTCCCTAACTTACAGATGAATCTTATTTGGATAAAGATAATAACTCACTGAAGTGAGTTAGCCCCTAGTGGAATTTTCATCTCCATGATAGTTTTTCGAATGGAGTTTCTTTGTTAAATAAATTGAGGTGATGGAATGGAGCCTCCAATATAATTTTCGGCTTGATTATCTTACATTTCCACATAAATTATAATATAAAGATGATATCCCTTATATGTGGAATCTAAAAAAGTGGTACAAATGTACTACAAAAATGTAGCACAAATTTGTACTACAAATTTACAAAACAGAAATAAAATCACAGATGTAGAAAACAAACATGATTACCATGGAGGAAAAGAGGAGAGGGGAAAATTGGGAGATTCAGATTGATATATAGTAAACAGATGCGTGCTGCGATTCATGGCGACGCAAAGAGTCGGACACGACTGAGTGACTGAACTGAACTGAACGGAATAAGAACCTACTGTGTAGCACAGAATACTATTCTCAATACTTTGTAATGACCTACACAGGAAAAGAATTTTAGAAAGAATGAATATAGGTATAACTGATTCACTTTGCTATATACAGAAACTAATGCAATATTTTAAATCAACTTTATTCCAGTACAAATTTTTAAAAATGAAGAAAACCTTTGCAATAAGTAGGAGAAAACATTTTATTAGGATCTAAATGTAACCTCTGATCTGTAATTGACTTACTCTGGGATTTAACTTCTCTTTATTTGTATTGTTGGACAATTCCTCAAGCGTCCATTGCCTCTTTGGAGAGAATTTTTTATTTTCTCTACCCTGTGTCTGATACTCTTACAACCTTGACAGGAATGCCTATTACTTTTAATAAAGCCCTAATTTTATAATGTTGACATTAGTACTGTAAGTGAGACCTTAACTAAAAAGAAAAGTAACTAAGATTTACTGAATATCTACTACATGTGAAAAACTGGACCACTCAGATTTATGTTTATTAATTCATTAGTAACTGGATAAAAGATTTTTATTTTGCTATCTAATCTGTAAGGGCTTTTTTCCCTCTCAGTTCAGAATAGTCTTTTCTGTGATTATTTACATTGAAAATACAATCTAATTAATTCTAGCCAACTTTGATGAGGCAAAGACCAAAAGTGGGATTAAAGTGATAAAATGGCAATTGGTTCAACGGTGCAGGGGAACACTGAAGCTTTAACAATGTCAGCTGTAGCTGAATTTATTAGCCATTCTCTTGGGGACGTGGTGATGTGTTTCTGAGTTGGAAGGGGGTGTTCCATTCACAGAGAAACAAAAAGGAGAGACATGACAGCCCTCTGAGACTGAACTTGTCGGGGCTGAGACTCCCTTGTAATAAAGGACAGATTGATTAAGAGAAAAGCAAACAGAATTTTCAATACATGTATACTTCCTAAATGAGCTTCCCAGGTGGCACAGTGGTGAAGGATCCACCTGCCAATGCAGGAAACGCAGGAGTCATGCAAGCTCCATCCTTTAGAGTTGGCAATGGCAACCCACTCTAGCATTCTTGCTTGGAAAACCCCATGGACAGAGGAGCCTGGTGGGCTACAGCCCATGGGGGGGGTCTCAAAAAGTTGGACACGGTTGAGCAAACACGTATGCCCACATACTTGCTATATACAAGGAAGAGACCCAGAAAAAGGAAATAACTCCAGTAAGGCACCACCTCAAATACGATCTCCAGCTAAAGAAAAATAAAGTTGGTTAGGAAAGGCCAGTTACGGAGATTACCAGGAAAAAGCACAGTATACAAAGTTATGCTTATTACATGGATTTAAGTTGCTGCCTTCACCACTGATAAGCACTTCTAGATATGGTTGGCTTTTAGTTTTCATCTTCTGCTTCCTGGCATTGAGAGGAAATCACCCTTACAAAGACAGTGCTCCTTTATAAATGTAAACATATCTTATAGAAGGGTAAGTTTCCCTAGGTTTTCAGAGCTTCTCCTTGTCTGCAGTTTCTTAAAAATAACCAACTTAAAATAATCCTTATGTCAAAGAGGCATGTTTGGGGATGGCAAATTCTGCTCGCCTTCAATATGAATAAAAAGCAGTTTTGTGGGAGACAGTGACTGTTGCTTCCATAAAATGTCAAAGAAAACAGATTTTCTTCACATATTCAATTTTCCCATATGTCCTGCTGAGTCTTTGGTAAGATCGGGTCAGCAATAACGCAAATAAAACAAGCTGTTAGACAAGTGAAGTATCATTTTTTTTCAGTTATTTTTTATGCAGAAAGATCTGTATAATTGATTTTTCTGAGATCAATGAATCATAAGCAAATGTCACAAACCTTTACATTTTGAACTAAATGATATTATAACTGTAAAGGAAAATACACATGGAAGAATATTTTAAGGAGAATTTTCCCTGATATAAACAAATAGATCTTTTTTCCCCTTCCTTTTTTTTTGGAACATTTTTCTTTAGAAAATTGTTATTTATTTCTCTTACTTTTTAAGACATACATAAATTTTTAAAAAAACTAAATAAGACGTTTTGCCAGTTTTTAAACCTTAAATGCCTTTCTCAAAGATCTGGGAGTCATCTCCTTGAAAGAGAATCAAGGGAGATAGCCCCCTGACTTCCTATTTCCCAGTTTTTGTGGGGAGGTAGGACCATAAATTCAACTGGAGCTTGGCTTCAAGATACAAGCCCTTTGTCAAAAAAGTATGAGGAATTTATCTTCTTCTTTGGATAAAGTCAATTAGTTAACATATATGGCCACATTAATTGCCAAGTGTTAGGATAAGCTACATGTGACTAAGGATGATATCATATTATTGAGGACTTAGAAGGCAATGGCATCCCACTCCAATACTCTTGCCTAGAAAATCCCATGGGCGGAGGAGCCTGGTAGGCTGCAGTCCATGGGGTCGTTAAGAGTCGGACACGACTGAGCGACTTCCCTTTCACTTTTCACTTTCATGCATTGGAGAAGTAAATGGAAACCCGCTCCAGTGTTCTTGCCTGGAGAATCCCAGGGACGGGGGAGCCTGATGGGCTGCTGTCTATGGGGTCACACAGAATCGGACACCACTGAAGTGACTTAGCAGCAGCAGCAGCAGTTATTTATCTTGAGAATAAGAATCTAGCAGGTTGTATCTGCTTGGCTATATAAAAGGGTGATGGATTTTTTTTGTTTGTTTGTTTATTTTTTAATCTTTTCAGTCCCTTGAGCAGATCATCTGTGAAATTTATTACATTTGGGTTTAATACTTATTCAATAATAAAAATGTTTTCTTTTTTTTTTTTTTTTGGAGCAGTTTTGGGTTGGCAAGGAATTTTGTTTTTAAGGGTATTTCCTAACACCACACACATTTGGTTGCATTACTGTTTCATTTAAACTTTTTGATTGGCTTTCTCTTATTCACAAGATCAAGTCTAAATCCCTGGTATGAGTTCTACCCTGTAGCACCAATGGATCTTTTAGCAATACCTCCTAGTGCCCCATACATACAGACCACAGCAAAATTCTCAACATTGTTTGCTTTCCTAAGCATGCGATGCAAATTCGAAATATTTGTGCAAAAGCATAGGTTAGGGCCATGCTTCAGAATGGTAGAGTGAAAAGCTTGATGGAACATTTTCCTAGCAAAATAGCAATTTAACTGGTGAAAATTATAAAACTAACTCATTTAAAGTCTCTGAGAATGGATACATGATATGGATATACAAGATATAGGAAACATGGGGAATAGAGAAATATTAAGAAAACTTTCTAAATTTTGGTAAGATTGTGTCTGTGACATGCAGGCTTTGAATTGCTCCCTTACATCATCTCCTATTGTCTCCCGGTCCCCATGCTCCCAGTGCAGGTAGGGTATGAGGAAGTCATGGCCTTGCGGCCATGCACTAGGAGGATGCTTCCAAACAGCCTGAGGGAACTATAATGGAATTGCATCTGCCTACCTGATACTGACTGCTGGGTGCCAGCACAACCGTAGTGTTCCCTGTAGACTGGACTCTGGGCTTCAACAGCTAGGGAGGCCCCTCCCTCTCCTACCCTCAGGGCCTGACTCACTCGCAGAGGGCATTTCCAGACCAAACAGGCTGAATTTGTGGCTTATAGCCCACAGCATCTTCTCAGCACCAAGAATTTGCCTTGTGATCCAATACTTCACAGTGTAATTCAGTCCTCAAGGTTGGGACCCATGATATACACCTGCTCTGGGAGTGGGGACACATGGAGATTCCCAGGATTGCTTTAATAAATGAAGGTAAAACCACATGTGTGCCCAGTCCTGGGAGCCAAGCATGGTGGCATTTGTCCTTTTGAAGGAGGTCACTCTTACCACCATTATCCCTACTATAGTTTGCCCTGAGGTCAAACTACAAGGAGGGAACACAGCCCCACCCATTAGCAGAAAATTGGATTAAAAACTTAATGAGCATGGCCCCAACCCATCAGAAAGAAAGTGAAAGTGAAGTCACTCAGTCATGTCCTCCTCGTGTTGCTCCTCTGTCCATGGAATTTTCCAGGCAAGAGTACTGGAATGGGTTGCCATTTCCTTCTCCAGGGTATTTTTCGCTCAGTCATGTCTGACTCTCTGCGACCCCATGGACTGTAGCCTACCAGGCTCCTCCATCCATGGAAATTTTCCAAGCAAGTGTACTGGAGTGGGTTGCCATTTCCTTCTCCAGGGGATCTTCCCCACCCAGGGATTGAGTCCAGGTCTCCCCCATTGCAGGAAGATGCTTTACCATCTGAGCCACCACGGAAGCCCTTCAGAGCAAGACTGTACCACAAGCAGTCCCTCTGATCAGGAAGCTTCTGCAAGCCTGTAATCCTTATCCAAGAGGACAGACAGACTGAAAACCACAATCACAAAAAATTAATCAAACTGATCACATGGATCACAGCCTTATCTAACTCAATGAAACCATGAGCCATAACATGTAGGGCCACACAAGATGGACAGGTCATGGTGGAGAGTTCTGAAAAAATGTGGTTCACTGGAGAAGGGGATGGCAAACCACTTCAGTAATCTTTCCTTGAGAACCCCGTGAACAGTATGAAAAGACAAAAGATGACACTGAAAGATGAACTCACCAGGTCGGTAGGTGCCCAATATGCTAACAGAGAAGAATGAAGAAATAGCTACAGAAGGAATGAAGAGGCTGAACAAAGCAGAAACAAAGCTCAGGTGTGGATATGTCTGGTAATGGAAGTAAAGTCTGACCCTGTAAAGAACAATATTGCATAGGAACCTGGAATGTTAGGTCCATGAATCAAGGTGAATTGGAAGTGGTCAACAGGAGATGGCAAGACTGAACACTGACATTTTAGGAATTAGTGAACTAAAATGGACCAGAATGGGCAGATTTAATTCAGAGGTCCATTATATCTACTACTGTGGGCAAGAATCCCTTCGAAGAAAGGCAGTAGCACTCACAGTCAACAAAAGAGTCTGCAATGCAGTACTTGGGTGCCATCTCAAAAATGACAGAATGATCTTTGTTCATTTCCAAGGCAAACCATGCAATATCACAGTAATCCAAGTCTATCAGTTCAGTTCAGTTCAGTCGCTCAGTCGTGTCCGACTCTTTGCGACCCCATGAATCGCAGCATGCCAGGTCTCCCTGTCCATCACCATCTCCCGGAGTTCGCTCAGACTCACGTCCATCGAGTCCGTGATGCCATCCAGCCATCTAATCCTTGGTCGTCCCCTTCTCCTCCTGCCCTCAATCCCTCCCAGCATCAGTCTTTTCCAATGAGTCAACTCTTCACATGAGGTGTCCAAAGTACTGGAGCTTCAGCTTTAGCATCATTCCTTCCAAAGAAATCCCAGGTCTATACCCTAACCATTAATGCCAAAGAAGTGGAAGTTGAACAATTCTATAAGACCTATAAGACCTTCTAGAACTAACACCAAAAAAGAAAAAAAATGCCCTTTTCAACATAGGGTACTAGAATGCAAAAGTAGGAAGTCAAGAAACACTTGGAGTAACAGGAAAATTTGGCTTTAGAGTACAAAATGAACCAGGGCAAAGGCTAATAGAGCTTTGCCAAGACAACACACTGGTCATAGCAAATACCCTCTTCCAGCAACACAAGAGAGGATTCTACACATGGACATCACCAAATGGCCAATCAATTAAAATCAGATTGACTATATTCTTTATAGCCGAAGATGGAGAAGCTCTGTACAGTCAGCAAAAACAAGACTGGGAGCTGACTGTGGCTCAGATCATGAACTCCTTATTGCCAAATTTAGACTTAAATTGAAGAAAGTAGGGAAAACCACCAGACCATTCAGGTATGACCTAAATCAAATTCCTTATGATTATACAGTTGGAAGTGACAAATAGATTCAAGAGATAAGATCTGATAGAGTGCCTGAAGAATTATGAATGGAGGTTCATGACATTGTTCAGGGGTCAGTGATCAAGACCATCCCCAAGAAAAAGAAATACAAAAAAGTAAAATGATTGTCTGAGGAAGCCTTACAAACAGTTGAGAAAAGAAGAGAAGCTAAAGACAAAGGAGAAAAGGAAAGATAGGCCCATTGAATACAGAGTTCCAAAGACTAGCAAGGAGAGATAAGAAAGCCTTCTTCAGTGATCAGTGCAAAGAAATAGAGGAAACAAATAGAACAGGAAAGACTTGGGATCTCTTCAAGAAAATTAGAGATACCAAGGGAACATTTCATGCAAAGATGGGCTCAATAAGGGACAGAAATGGTATGGACAGAGGCAGAAGATATTAAGAAAAGGTAGCAAGAACACACAGAAGAACTATACAAAAAAGATCTTCATGACCCAGATAACCACGATGATGTGATCACTCACCTAGAGCCAGACATCCTGGAATGTGGAGTCAAGTGGACCTTCAGTTCGGTTCAGTTCAATCGCTCAGTCGTGTCCAACTCTTTGGGCAGCATGAATCACAGCATGCCAGGCCTCCCTGTCCATCACCAACTCCCGGAGTTTACCCAGACTCATGTCCATTGACTCGGTGATGCCATCCAGCCATCTCATCCTCTGTCGTCCCCTTCTCCTCCTGCCCCCAATCCCTCCCAGCATCAGGATCTTTTCCAATGAGTCAACTCTTCGCATGAGGTATTGGAGTTTCAGCCTCAGCATTCGTCCTTCCAATGAACACCCAGGGCTGATCTCCTTTAGGATGGACTGGTTGGGTCTCTTTGCAGTCCAAGGGACTCTCAAGAGTCTTTTCTCCAACACCACAGTTCAAAAGCATCAATTCTTCAGTGCTCAGCCTTCTTCACAGTCCAACTCACATCCATACATGACCAACGGAAAAACCATAGCCTTGACTAGACCGACCTTTGTTGGCAAAGTAATGTCTCTGCTTTTGAATATACTATCTAGGTTGGTCATAACTTTACTTTCAAGGAGTAAGCGTCTTTTAATTTCATGGCTGCAATCACCATCTGCAGTGATTTTGGAGCCCCCCCAAAGTAAAGTCTGACACTGTTTCCAGTGTTTCCCCATCTTTTTCCCATGAAGTGATGGGACCAGATGCCATGACCTTAGTTTTCTGAATGTTGAGCTTTAAGCGAACTTTTTCACTCTCCACTTTCACTTTCATCAAGAGGCTTTTTAGTTCCTCTTCATATTCTGCCGTAAGGGTGGTATCATATCTGAGGTTATTGATATTTCTCCCTTAGGAAGAAGCATCAGTATGAACAAAGCTAGTGGAAGTGAGGGAATTCCAGCTGAGCTATTTCAAATCCTAAGAGATGATGCTGTGAAAGTGCTGCACTCAATATGCCAGCAAATTTGGAAAACACAACAGTGGTTACGAGACTTGAAAAGGTCAGTTTTCATTCCAATCCCAAAGAAAGGCAATTCTAAAGAATGTTCAAAGTACTGCACAACTGCACTCATTTCACAGTCTAGCAAAGTAATGCTCAAAATCCTTCACACTAGGCTTCAACAGTATGTGAACTGAAAACTTCAGATGTTTAAGCTGGATTTAGAAAATGCTGAGGAACCAGAGATCAAATTGCCAACATCTGTTGGATCATAGAAAAAGCAAGAGAATTCCAGATAAACATCTACTTCTGCTTCATTGACTGTGCTAAAACTTTTGTCTTTTTGGATCACAGCAAACTCTGTGAAATTATTAAAGAGTTCGGAATACCAGACCACCTTATCTGCCTCCTGAGAAACCTGTATGCAGGTCGAGAGGCACCAGTTAGAACCGGACATGGAACAATGAACTGGTTCCAAATTTGGAAAGGAGTACATAAAGGCTGTATATTGTCACACTGCTTTCAGTTCAGTTGCTCAGGTGTGTCCAACTCTTTGAGACCCCATGACTGCAGTACGCCAGGTTTCCTTGTCCATCAGCCACTCCCTGAGGTTGCTCAAACTCATGCTTATCAAGTTGGTGATGCCATCCATCCAACCATCTCATCCTCTATTATCCCCTTCTCCTCCTTCCTTCAATCTTTCCCAGAATCAGGGTCTTTTCCAGTGTCTGTTCTTCACATCAGATGGCCAAAGTATTGGAGTTTCAGCTTCAGCATCAGTCCTTCCAATGAACATTCAGGACTGATTTCCTTTATGAATGACTGGTTTGATTGCCTTGAAGTCTAAGGGAGTCTCAAGAGTCTTCTCCAATTCCACAATTTCAAAGGCATCAATTCTTTGGCACTCAGCTTTCTTTATAGTCTAACTCTCATATCCATACATGATTACTGGAAAAACCATAGCTTTGACTGGATGGACATTTGTTTGCAAAGTAATGTCTCTGCTTTTTAATATGCTGTCTAGGTTGGTCATAACTTTTCTTCCAAGGAGCAAGCATCTTTTAATTTCATGGCTTATTTAACTTACATGAAGAGTACACCATGCAAAATGCCAGATTGGATGAAACAGAGCTGGAATCAAGATTGCAAGGAGGAATATCAATAACCTCAGATATGCAGATGATACCACCGCTATAGCAGAAAGCAAAGAGATACTGAAGAGCTTCTTGATAAAAGGGAAAGAGGATAGTGAAAAAGCTGGCTTAAAACTCAACATTCAAAAACCTTAATAATTGTCAAAATAGAATTTAAGGTAAGAATGAATATAGGTCAAATTTATTAGATCTTATAAAAGGTACAATAACTGAAGTTATATTCATCATAAACATGAATATAAATAATTTCAAATATATATTGATAACTTCTCACAGAAACACAAGGTAAATGTAAATCAGGAATTGTAATTGGAAATTTTAACATGCTCTCAGAAACATTGAGATAAAGCAGTCAAAAATACATTTGATTGTATATTAAAAATTTTCAACAAACAAAGAAAGCCTTGAATGAATAGTGTTCTGTCCAGTTATTTTGACGTAGGGTTTCTTGTCATTCAAAAATTAATTAAACATCCATCTGAAGTTCATTCAAACATTTTCAGAATTATCAAGAGGCGAAAAATTGTCTGCTACAGCGAAACAATTTCAATCTTCTGCTTTTCATTCTTCTCCAAAGTATTTAAAAGAGTGGGGATCAGTAGGTCCATTGAAGTTAAATGCCTCACATCAAAAATCCAAGCTTTCTCCCAGAATCTTCAGCTGCAATTTGACAATTTTATGAATCACTACTTGTTTATATGTTTTTCTTTGCCCAAACAGCAAGCATAGTATTATTAACCATCACAGATATTCCATTTATAAACAGAGGATCAAGTATTTACTTTCAGTTAAAGATTTTAATAACAGGAAATTTGGGGATTTTGAATATTTTAAATGGAGCACATCAAATAGAAATTTGTTTTTGGTGTCATCCAAGTACATATAAGATGAAAAAAAAATCTCTTCGCTGCACAAAGAGATTTTAGTAGTTTCATGTAGCAGCATGCTACACAGAAAGCATCCCTAATTCCTCGTAACCTTCTCTAACATTAGGAGACTAATGTTCTAGATTGGGTGGTATCATTTGTCACAGGTACTGCTTCACTTTTCTTCCTGAATAAGCTGCAAACCAGCTTACTTACTGCCAGGAAATAAGGCTCTATCAAGGTCTTTCCAATTGTGAGGAGTTCTGTTTGACAACTGGAAATGGAATATGCAATATGGCAGGATGCTTCACAGGAAGGGTTTGATTTAGGATAGCTTGAATTCTCCAGCACTTTGAACAAAATCATCTTTTCATGAGAGATACCAGTGCTCTGACATACTCTCAGGTTGGATACATCTAACACATCTGAACACATCTAAAGGTTTTTCAGCCTTAAAGGCTTTAGGTTACCATTGGCATAAAAGTTTCCCTCTCTATAAATACTGTGGTTTTATGGCCATTAGGTTCTTCAATGAAATGAAAACCAAAAGTAATTTCAATTTTATTTAACTTTCTTTATTTTAATGGTTTCCAGCTTAGGTTATGCCCAATATAAACAATGGCAAAAGATGTGTTTTAATTAATTTATATCAACCAGAATCTATTCTAAATGAAGTATGGTGTGAGTAATGACTATACTTACATATGTATGCACAGTGGCATTTTATGCCATTTACAGCAAAGACATAAAAGCATTGATGTAACTTTTTTTTTTTCATGTACAAGTAGACATTTCTCAACATGACAGAAAAATAATTGAAGAAATTGATGTGTGTATGTGTGAGGTTGTATGTGATGTATTTTCTGGGCCATGCCCAGTTAACCGAACTCCTAAAGACCATTCATAAGTAAAGATTAAAGGTCCTGATCCAGAGGAGTTTTAAGGAATCTACTTTTACCAAAATTGGGTGCAAGATCAGAGCTATATTGATTTGTAGCTCAAATATAAGGTTAGTCCTGCCCCTTATTGGCATGAACTGGGGACTTC
Source organism: Ovis canadensis (assembly GCF_042477335.2). NCBI lineage: Eukaryota > Metazoa > Chordata > Mammalia > Artiodactyla > Bovidae > Ovis > Ovis canadensis. The sequence continues at coordinate 78,583,899 of NC_091250.1, forward strand.
CAGGGGTACTTCAAGAAATGTCACTGCTTTAATTGAGCAATGGTTCCTTGCTCATAAATCTGTAATCAATCTCTATTTTAGTCTAATAAATCAAACCCCTTAATTTTGGTATTCAAGACACTTATGATTTCCAACCTTATTTTCAGTTATTTTCCAGCAGAAAAACTGCATTATAGCTAGATGGAACTGCTGAGTTACTGTGCATATGTGTAGCACTCCCTTATCTTCATTAAAAATATATTTTGTTCCTTCCATACACCTTTTTTTTAAGGACTAAATATTGCTCATCTTTTGCAATCCAGCTTAAACTTTACACTTTCTATATTGTCTGTTTTAATCAAGTCAGTTTCAAAAAAGATTTTTTCAACCTAAAGAGTCTCTTGAGACTTTTCTATGCAATTCTAGTATAGAAGTTTCCACATTTTATCCTGTATTCATCATATTTATGTTTATTTTTATTAACACTGTCCTTCTTGATTTATCCTTGTAAATTCTGTTATCATTTCAGTGCTTTGCAAACATTAGTCATTCATTAGCTACTTATTGAGTGAATGAATCAACAAATTAAGTAATAATGAAGGGTAGACTTTTTTCTTAATAATACTTTACTTTCGCTCATGTCACTTGTCAACTCAAGCCAGCAACAACTCTTGCTTTCAATAATTTCATGACTGATTATCTGTTTAGCAGCACCTAATGAGAAAGCAATTCTTAGCTGGGAGAATATTGATCCAGAAAATATCTGTTTTGCTATAGTTAACGCTACTGTGCAAATAACAAATGTCCAATGGTCAAGATTTAACAATATTAGATGTATTTTTTCTAAGTCTTGAAATTCTACTTATACAGAATAACACAATATTAAAAAATTTATGATAGAGCTATAATTTTATGTTAAAGACTATTTATGATCTGATTAATGCCTAAGAATCTGTTATAAACCAGGCACTGTGTACAGACTACATCAAACTGCAGAAAAGCCCTATGTTAGCCCTTATATCAGCCCTTATGTAATTCCATTCCTTAGATGTAGATGTAAAGTCCATAGAGGTTAGGCAACTTCATGTCATACAAGGGTCGACTAATAAGTTTCAAGGTTCATGGAATTCCCTGGTAACTAAGCCAGTAAAGAATCTCCCTGCAATGCAGGAGACCCCGATTTGATTCCTGGGTTGGGAAAATCTGCTGGAGAAAAGATAGGCTACCCACTCAAGCATTCTTGGGCTTCCCTAGTGGCTCAGATGGTAAAGAATCCACCTGCAATGTGGGAGACCTGGGTTCATCCCTGGGTTGGGAAGATCCCTTGGAGGAGGGAACAGCTACCCACTCCAGTATTCTGGCCTGGAGAATTTCATGAGTTGTATAGGATATGGGGTCTCAAGAGTCAGACATGGCTGAGCGACTTACACTTTCAAAGTTCATATTAAGGCTTGTTCTCTTTCCGCTATAATAAACTTGCTATTAAACATTGGGGATATCAGATATAGACTATTCGGTATAGTAAACAAACTCTTGACTCAGGAGTCCAACAACCAGCTCCAAAAAAGAAATTAAACTCAAGTGGGTAGGTTTGTAAAGAGTTCATACTGGGATGATAGAATGTTATGATGTGTCCATGCATGCTACGTTGCTTCAGTTGTGCTAACTCTTTGTGACCCTATGGACTTTTGCCCACCAGGCTCCTCTGTCCATGGGATTCTCCAGGCAAGAATACTGGAGTGGGTTGCCATGCCCGTCTCCAGGTTATCTTCCTGACCTAGGGGTTGAACCTGCATCTCTTATGTGTCTTGCATTGGTAGGTAGGTTCTTTACCACTACAGCCAGCTGGGAAGCCCCAGAATATTATGATATGTAGGAGCAAAATTTAAACTGTGCAACTAGTGTTAACAAACAACATAATTTGTGGCAAAGTAATATCTTCAAAATGAGATTTTAAACAGCTTCTTGTTTTAGTATAAATGAATCTCTTCCTTTAATATAATTTGGCCTCTTCCTTTAATATAAATTTGTTTTTCCAATTATTCATTGTTTCAGAGCTGCAAAAACTCTTCCAGCCTAACAAACTGTTGCTTTCTCATCCTCCATCTCCTCTGCCTCTTCTTTCATCTGGTTTTGCTTTTATGTGTGTATATGAAACACTTTCAGGTTTTTTTTTTTTTAAAGAAAGTAATACATATGTTTGACATGGGAAATATTTAGTAAATATTCAGTAAATAATACATTTTGGGGAAATATTTCAATCAGTTTTGACTAAAACTGGATATTATACTTGCTAGGGCTTCCATTAAAAAATATCGCAGTCTAGGTGGTAAACAATAGAAGCTTATTTTTTTTCACAATTCTGGAGATTAGAGGTCCAAGATCAAGTTATTTGCGGGAGTGGTTTCTTCTGAAGGTTCTCTCCTTTTCTTGAAGATGGCTTACTTTCCACTGTGTCCCACATGGCCTTCCTTTTGACTATGTTGTTTGTGTTCTAATTTCCTCCTCTTTTAAGGACACTAGTCATATTGGATTAGAATGAAACTTAATGACTCCATTTTAAAATTGGTGCATGGGGATGACCCAGAAAGATGTTATGGGGAGGGAGGTGGGAGGGGGGTTCATGTTTGGGAATGCATGTAAGAATTAAAGATTTTAAAATGTAAAAAATAAAAAACTAAAAAAAAATAAAAAAAAATAAAAAAAAATAAAAAATAAAAAATAAAAATTGTCGCTGGGAAGACTTCAATATACCAATTTTGGGGGCCATGGCTGAGCCCATAGCACTTGGGGATCGAGACTATAATTCCAGGAGATATGTTATGAATGAAATTAATGATATTTAATAGGAACAGTGGAACATCATATACAGGGAATGACTTCATACTGTAAATACAAGTGATACATTAAGCATTTTTATCAAGTAAATGATGAAAAGATCATTTTCCTCCCAAACATTTTTGGTTGTGATCAAACATTTAATAAGTACTTAAAAATTAGACAATTAGCAAAATGTAGAGAAAAATGGACTAAGTTTTCAGTTCAGTCAGTTCAGTTACCCAGTGGTGTCCAACTCTTTGTGACCCCATGGACTGTAGCACATCAGGCTTCCCTGTGCATCACCAGCTCCTGGAGCTTGCTCAAACTCATGTCCATCGTCCCCTTCTTCTCTTACCTTCAATCTTTCCCAGCATCAGGGTCTTTTACAATAAGTCAGTTCTTCATATCAGGTGGTCGAAAAATTGGAGTTTCAGCTTCAGCATCAGTCCTTCCAATGAATATTCAGAACATATTCCTTTAGGATGAACTGGTTTGATCTCCTTGTAGTCCAAGGGACTCTCAAGAGTCATCTCCAACTCCATAGCTCAAAAGCATCACTTTTTTGGCACTCAGCTTTCTTTATGGTCCAACTCTCACATCCAAACATGACTACTAGAAAAACAATAGCTTTGACTAGATGGACCTTTGTTGGCAAAGTAATGTCTCTGCTTTTTAATATGCTATCTAGGTTGGTCATAGCTTTTCTTCCAAGGAGCAAGTGTCTTTTAATTTCATGGCTGCCGTCACCATCTGCAGTGATTTTGAAACCCAAGAAAATAAAATCCATTGTTTCCCCATCTATTTGCCATGAAGTGATGGGACTGGATGCCATGAAGTGATGGGACTGGATGCCATGAGCTCAGTTTTTTAAATGTTGAGTTTTAAGCCAGCCTTTCACTCTCCTCTTTCACTTTCATCAGAGGCTTAAGTTTACTCCATGAGAAAATTAGACATAAACGTGCCATAATATACCTGATATAAAATCAATTTGGGCTTCCCTGGTGGCTCATTGCTAAAGAATCTGGCTGCCAGTGCTGGAGATGCAGGATAAGTGGGTTCTATCCCTGGGTTGGGAAGATCCCCTGGAGAAGGAAATGGCAACCTTCTCCCATAGTCTTGCCTGGGAAATCCCATAGGCAGAGGAGCCTAGCGAGCTGCAGTCCAAGGTTTGCAAAAGAGTTGGAATGACTTAGGGACTAACAACAACAAAGTCAGTTCAGCACCAGAAAGTGTATGAATCAGAAATTTGGTTCATATTGACTGGAATTAATCTCTCTTAACTTACTTCTACTTTTCGTTTACTCTCTCAAGGAACCCTCTACGCAATAGAAAACCTTGAGAAAACTGATAAGAAGTTTCTTGTATTTTCAAAATGAGTGTGCAGATTCTTCCTAGTCACTTTCCTTTCACTGAGTTAACTAAGCTACTCCATTTTAAATACCTGTCAAGAAGCCAGACTTAGTGAAGTGAAAAAAAAAAAAAAAACACAAAAAAGTGAAAGTGTTAGCCAGTCCATTGTGTCCCACTCTTTGGGACTTCATGACTGTAGCCCACCAGGCTCCTCTGTCCATGGGATTCTCCAGGCAAGAATACTGGAGTTATTCAATCAGTTATACTGGTTGCCATGCCCTCCTCCAGGGGATCTTCCCAACTCAGGGATTGAACCCTGATCTCCTGCATTGTAGGCAGATTCTTTACCATCTGAGCCACAAGGAAACTTGAATCTCTTAGCTTCTGTGATGCTTTATTTCTATCTCATCTTTCTCAAGTGTGTATGGCTTCTTGCTTTGTCTTCTTCCCATGGCTCGACAGAAGGACCACTGACCATCTTTATTCAGAGGAAAAAATTAATGTATCACCATTAAAAGGAGGTTACAGAGCCCTGTTTCATATTTCCCCTACTTGATTTCATCATCAGCTTCTATCTTTCCTAGCAAAGGTATTTCTGAAAGGAATTTGAACCTTCTCCTGTTGAAATATTTAGAATATGTTTTGAACATAATGCTTTTTCTTCTATCCCTGACTCAACTATATTATTTTGCCACTGCACAGCAAATATTGATTACTTGATTATTTATAGTCTAACAGAGAACACTTTTATTAAGAAGACTTTTTTTCTTTATTATCAAAAGCTTAAAGGTTAGGGGCTTGAATTAGTTTCCTTTAACAAAATCATTTGGAAGTCCACATGTCTTTTCTTTTTCATTTTGAAGATAAACTGCTCACTCTTTCCTAATTCACATAGCTCAGGCATGCCCCCTATGCTTTGCTGACCTAGCAAACTTCTTCTCCGTTGTGAAAATTTGTTCACTTTCTCTCCCAACTGATCATTTTAGTAATAGCTAAAATATACTCACATAAAAATAAAAGCAGAGGAAAGAGGAGAGAGAGGAGGAAGAGGAGAAAGAAGGTGAGAAGATAACAACTTGGTAGGCTGGAAGGGAGTTTTTGCATCTCTGAAGCAATCAATGATTAGGAAAATGAACTTATATTGAAAGAAGAGGCTCACTTAATTTTCCCCAAATCATTTGTTGACTAACAACATCTGAAACAGCATAGGTCAACCACATGCACACACACTAACTTTGCCTATCCTAATTATATCCCTGATAACCCACATAAAACTTGGATTGACACATTTCTTCTGTACATACTTGCATTTCCATGTTAAGTTTTGCAGAGTAAATTATATCATGTATGAAGTCTGAAATGCTATAGGAGGCTAGGTACCTGAGGAAAGCATATGATAAAGCTGTCCTGTGTTTCATCTGCATTGCCTTGTTACTAAAGATATGAAGACATAAGGCCTCACTACACCAAAGCCATATATAAATATTTTTTATCAATAATGTATTTTAATTTGAGATTCAGGGAACTTTTTCTTAGATAGGTCAATGTCAACTGAATTAAGTTTTAGGGTGGGTTTCTATTCCTTAAACAGTCAGACCTTTGAATCTGTGGGTTCCACATCTGCAGATTCAACTAAATGGAGATCAGAAAATATTTAAAGAAAAAATTCCTTGAGGTCCTAGAAAGCAAAACTTGAATTTGCTGTATTGAGAACTATTTACATAGCAGTTACACTGTTAGGCATCATAAGTAATCTAGAGATGGTTTAACATATATGTAAGGGTTGGGTTATGTGAAAATACTATGCCATTTTGTACAAAGAACTTGAGCATCAGCAGATTTTGCTGTCTGTGGAAGGTCTAGAATCAGTTCCTCAGGGATAGTGATGGACAACTGCACACTGAATGACTCTTAAGAAACAAGTGAGATACTTAAGGAGAAACATCAATTTTGGGTTCAAGGATATAATGGTGCCTTTCTGTTAATTTGTTTTGTTTTTCAGTATCCACTGACATGTGTGACTTAACAAACCGATTGTATAATTGATGCCCTGGTCAATGTGGACACCTCTTCTGCAGTCTGGCTCTAATAAGGTATTAAATTGCAAAGACAAAAATTGTTGTTCTAGAAGAATAATATCAAGAATAATACCAAGTACTTCCTTCTTTTATACATTAATTTCTGGTGTATTCAAAATGAGGAAATTCTCTTCTAAAAGGATATAACAGAAATAAATCTGTTATATACATAATGATATGCCTTGGGAACTTGAGGCAGTTTTGCCCTTCTTCTTGGTGCCAAAAATTTTTCATAGCTGTGGCCTTTGTGATTCTTTTATTTTCCTTTTCAGAAAAGAAGATAAAGCCTATTGTTATGGACTTAATTTTGTGTCTCCTAAATTCACACTTTGAAGCCCTAGCCCTTAATGCAACTGCACTTGAAGATAAGAACTTGAAGGAGAAAATTAAGTTCAATGAGTAATAATAATGGGACTCTAGTCTGATAGAACTGAAGTCCTTATAAGCAGAGGAAGATGTATCAGGGATGCATGGCCACAGAGAAAAGGTCATGTGAGGGCACAAGAAGAAGGTGGCCATCCTGAAGGGAACGAGAGAGGCCCCAAGAGTAACCAAACCTGCCCCACCTTGGTTTTAGACTTCCAGCATCCAAAACTATGAGAATATAATTTCCATTGTGTAAGGCACCCAGTATGTGGTATTTTGTTATGGCAACTGTAGCTGACTAATACAGTCAGACTTACAGTAATGGGGCACTGCTGCTGCTAAGTCACTTCAGTCGTGTCCGACTCTGTGTGACCCCATAAACGGCAGCCCACCAGGGTCCCCCGTCCCTGGGATTCTCCAGGCAAGAACACTGGAGTGAGTTGCCATTTCCTTCTCCAATGCGTGAAAGTGAAAAGTGAAAGTGAAGTCACTCAGTTGTGTCCGACTCTTAGCGACCCCATGGACTGCAGCCTACCAGGCTCCTCTGTCCATAGGATTTTCCAGGCAAGCGTACTGGAGTAGGGTGCCATTGGCACCTCTGAAATCAAAGTATTATGGGGAAATGTCAAAGTGATAAGCAAGGCTGCTCTGAGAGAAAAAAAATATCATATACTAATGAGTATTTATGAAATCTAGAAAAACGGTACTGATGAACCTGTTTGCAGGGCAGGAATAGAGACAAAGACATAGACAGAAGACTTGTGGACAAAGTGAGTGAATAAAAAGGGGGAATGAATTGACAGAGTAGCATTGACATATATGTACTACCATGTGTAAAATAGATAGTTAGTAGGAAGCTGCTATATAACACAGGGAACTCAGCTTGGTGCTCTGGGATGACCTAGACAGGTAGAATGGGAAGGTGAGATGGAGGCTCAAGAGAGAGGGAATATATGTACACAGATGGCTGATTCACATTGTTGTACAGCAGAAACTAACACAGCTTGTAAAACAACTATATTCCAATTTAAAAAAAAAACATAAAAAGAAGTGTTGCTCAATTCTGTCTTCTAATCTTTCTTGGTCAATTTCACATTTTTTCCCCCATCTAATAAAATGATCACCTAGCAAGGTAGGGGAGACTTGTATCAGGAGAAGTAGGCTAGATCTGTGTACTATCTTCAACACAAACAAATACATCATTTTGTTCATGAGCACGAGAAAGCATAAGGCTTCAATATGTGAAAGTGAAAATTAATATTAGGAGAAAATAATCCAAAATATATTTAGAGGATGATTGAATCTACATAATTAATACTCAAAGAAATATATGTTTAAGAGAGCATTTGACCAGTCTCCTTGGCTGTTGGTGCTTTGTGCTTCTGTGTAGATTGATAAATAGAATAATTTGGGCTATCAAAAGGAAAGTGCTATTCAGGGGAAAAAGTCATCATTAAGTGATTTTTGCACATGATCATTATGTGTTTACAAATTGAATTTTTTTTACACAATTCAGAAGATGACTTGGGAGCCTGAAAAACCATAAGGGTAATAAAATAGTCAAAGTAATTTGGAATCAGGAAGGCTGCATTATGACCATAATATAAAGGATTAGTATTTGTCTATCTTGGAAAATAAAAAGAAAGAAAATGATAAGAATCTATACCATTATTAAGGATAGAAGATGGAGTGTAGACTTTGTTCATAAGATCAAATCCCATAAATAAAATGGATATTCTTTGAAGCTTGAACAATTTTAATCATAAAATAATGTTTAGCTTGAAAGAGAAATTTCTATTTTTATGGTAAATACGAGTATTTTCCCTACAAAAGTTACACTAATTTCATCTAATTTAATGTTATAGTATATCAGTAGCTATGCTGTTTCCCAATGATTGATGACCCTTGGTAGAAAATATAGCAACTGAAAAAAAAAGAAAACCAAATGTTTCTCTTCTTTCTACATATCTAATAATGGAAGAGTGACTCATATCTCTAATAGACCCTGTGTATTTATACAACAGCACAAAGGCAATGGCAACCCACTCCAGTGTTCTTGCTGGAAAATCCCACGGGCGGAGGAGCCTGGTAGGCTGCAGTCCATGGGGTCGCTAAGAGTCTGACACGACTGAGCAACTTCACTTTCACTTTTCACTTTCATGCATTGGAGAAGAAAATGGCAACCCACTCCAGTGTTCTTGCCTGGAGACTCCCAGGGACGGAGGAGCCTGGTGGGCTGCCGTCTATGGGGTCACACAGAGTCAGACACAACTGAAGCGACTTAGCAGCAACTAAGTTTTAAAAAGTTTCTCATTAAGGCTGAAGACTTAAAAAAAAAAAAACCAGCAAAATAAAACTATGCAATATACCACTCCTGTTAGAAGTAAATTTCCAGGATATTTGTTCTAATGTAGTTGGACAAGATGAGCCCAGTGGGGGAGGGGGATGGAATGTGCACAAATTAGGACTAGATGTCAACCATGGAGTCTCATGGAAATAGTTCTTTATGCTACATAGTGAGTAAACACACACAAAATGAGGCATTTTAATTAAGACCCATGGTAGAGATATGAAGCAACATTCTCAAGCCCGAAGGACTACAGAGCTTTATTTGAAGAGAGACTGGGAATATATCCAAGACGCATAATGAAGAGATACTACTACCTCTGTGATGTTTTAATCACACATGCTTCTGTTGTTTTATCTATCCCATACTGAAATGCAGTAAAAACTAATTTTTCCATACATTGGTAGTCAATTATCTGACTAGAACTGTTGGTTAGACCATTCAAAAATGAGTGTATTGTTTAAAATATCAAAATTAATCTCTGAAGATCCTTTTCTCCATTCGAGGGGCAAATATTTTTAAACAGTACTAAGAAAATCTTTCAAGCCAGTGTATTTTTAAAATGTATATAAAACAATTTCCATTATGGTTTGTACTCTGGCTTTCAATTTCAACTAATTCCAACACGTTCCACACCAACTGTGGGTGTAACACACATGCCTTAAAAAAAAAAATCAATGTCTTCCATATTATAAAATAAGAAAGGAGTAGGAAGGAGCATTGTGAACAGCGCTTTGTTTTCCAGCACAATAGTTTACAACTATATTTTAATTTGTCTTTTTTCTTCTTCCTCTCTTAATGTAGAGAACATAGCTTTGTGGCTGCTGCAGCTGCTTAGTTGCTCAGCTGTGTCTGACTCTTTGCAGCCCTTTGGACAGCTGCCCAGCAGTCTCCTCTTTCCATGGAGGAGGATTTTTTTAGGCAAGAGTACTGGAGTAGGTTTACCTGCTGAGCAATGAGATCACCTCTAATATCCCAGAATAAGAAAGATTCATTTTTTAAAATAATACTGTCAAATATAGTTCATATGATTCATAATATGAGTTGGTTTTGTTGCTTAAGATCTTTCAGCTAACTTTGTTTCATTATTTTGAAATAATAAAGTGTTTTTTTTTTTAAAGTACTGTTACAAAGGAGAGAAAATTAAAATATGTATTGGCCATTTAGACCAATAACCATTGAGGAAGACCAATTTTAGTGGCTGAAGCAGTCAGGAAAATATGAAAACAAAATTCTTCTTCAAAGCGGGAATATGTGATATTTTCACAAGTATGGGTTAACCATTTATCTACCTTACTGTGCTTCCAGAGGCACATAATCCTAGGTTACTTTTTTAAAATCATAAAGTATGAGGGCAAAGTAAACATCTAAATTCTTTGTCAGGCAGCCATGACTTTATGACTTATTTCATGATATTAGAGTTCTTTGAAATTCAAAGATTGTAAAAGCATAAAAAGAAGGAAGGCTCTCATCACATGAATAAGTTAGGGGAATCAGAAAGACACTCTAGAATACTGAGCATTTGTTTAGGCCACATTTTATACACACCCATGGGTCAAAACTGATTTGAAATGAAGAGCACACCATTTTTATATTTATAAAAAATTTCAAGTGAATACCATCTCATTGTCGTATTTCAAGGAAAAGCAATTGGAAAGAAGATAAAAATATTGTCTTACATATTTGCCTTGTATAACTCTCAGTTTTTTTTTTTTAAGAGTTTCTAATCTTCTGGAGATATTTCAGAGTTAATGGATATTTTTTAGGAAAAAAAAATATAGCATGCAGTTACATAATCTTCTGCAGAGGTAACGACAGATCTTTTGCAAATAAATCTTTTCTTATTAGTATGTCAGCAGCTTTTACTTTTGCCAAGTTAATCATTTAGCCAGCTGAAATCTAGCATATTTGTTTTTCTGGTTTTGTCCTTGTCAGCAGTAATGCAAGTAAAAGTGGTTTTCTTAATACATCCATTTTTCCTCCTTTTTACCTTACTTAATAGAAATAAACTCCTGTACAAATTTTCCCTCCTTGGGGAAATTACTCTTTTGAAAAAATGTGTGTGATCTAGAAGATGTTTAATTTAAGATTTGTTATCTTGTAAACTGGATCAGCTCTCAGCAAATCTTCAAAATAGATGTGGTTCACTCTCTAGTTAACTTCATGATCCCTTTCCTCAAATTCCTTTATAAACTTTTCGTCAGGTGTCTATGATCCTCTTCAGCTGTCAAACAAAGGGTATCCTTGAAGAGTTTAAGTAGTTCAGGACCCTGCCTAACTTCTCTCTGCCATATTCACCAATGTAATTCATTAATTCTGTGTAGTAGCACTCAGGGGTCCCCTGGTGGCTCAGCAGTAAAGAATCCACCTGCAATGCAGGAGCCACAGGAGATGCGGGCTCAACCCCTGGGTTGGGAAGATCCCCTGAGGAATGGCAACCCACTCCAGTATTCTTGCCTGAAGAATCCCATGGACAGAGGAACCTGGTAGGCTACAGTCCTTAGGGTCTCAAAGGGTCAGACACGACTGAAGTGACTTAGCATGTACAAATGTAGTAGCACTCACATGCTACAGGAAAATAATTTGAATAAATTAATCACAGTAATATTAAACATATACACCATTGGCGAGGGTACAAATTGGTATATACTTTCTGAAATACAATCTTGCAATATACTTTCAAACCTTCAATATTATGTAAATTTTCATCCAGTAATTACATTTTGTAGAGCTCTATCCCAAGGGAATAATCAGAGATAGCAAAAAAAAAAAAAAAGGTGTGAATCACAGTGTTATCATATGAGAAAAAAGGAAAAAGAAATATTGTGTTCAACTATAGAATGGTTTTCTATGTTAAATAAACAAAATCACCCCTCCTCATGCAACTGAACATAAACTATGTGGTGGTAACTCAGAAGACAACAGGACTATCTGCCACATGGCCAAATTAAATCTTACACGAGGTCTATTGTTTTCAAAGGAGACTAAATTGACCCCAGATAGGCACTACCATTGAATTCTGTCATAAGCAAAATCTTTCTTGGAGTAAAAGATCCCCAATTCAGACTTCTAAAATTCCTGTTTGTAAAGAAAATATGAGATAGCAGCCAAAGATCCCTAACACACAAGGAAATAAACAGACATGCTTGAGAGACAAGGGTAATAACCACTAGATGCAATGCTTACCTACTTCATACTTTAAAATCCAATACTTCATACAAGACATAATTTAATATATATATGACATGAAAAAAATCTGAAATTGAACAATCACTAGCTGGGGTGGGAGCAAGTATGAAGGAAGGTCAGTCAGGTGAGTAGAGTGTAGGTGAAGCAGGCCCTGATCTAGCAGGGGATGTACAGAGAGCAAGTAGACAGCCATCTTGGGGTGCCTGATCATGTGTGTGTTCACTCAATAAGTCGTGTCCGACTCTGTGACCCAGTGAACTGCAGCATGCCAGGCTTCCCTGTCCTTCACTATCTCGTTTGCACAAATCCATGTCCGCTGAGTGGGTGATGCTATCTAACCATCTAATTCTCTGCATGCCCTCTTCTCCTTTTGCCTTCAGTCTTGCCCAGAATCAGGGTCTTTTCCAATGAGTCAATTCTTCACGTCAGGTGGCCAAAGTATTGGAGCTTCAGTTTCAGCATCAGCCCTTCCAATGAATATTCAAGGTTGATTCCCTTTAGAATTGACTCTCTAGAGTCTCCTCCAGTAGCACAGTTCTAAAGCATCAATTCTTTGGTGCTCAGCCTTCTTATGGTCCAACTCTCACATCCATACAGGACTACTGGAAAAACTAAAGTGATGTCTCTGCTTTTTAATAGACTATCTAGGTTTGTCATAGCTTTCCCTCCAAGGAGCAAGTGTTTTTTTTTTTTTTTTTAATACATACTACATAACAAATTAACTCCAAATATGTTAGCTGGATTATCTTCCTTATGGCCCCTTGAAAGTCTGAGGTCAATCTGTTGGCCTATTGGCTCTGACTGTGTCGGTAAAGAACTGGCTGAATAGTAAGTTCTTCCAAGGTCATTCACCACTCTTACAGCAGAAGGCTTCAGTTTCTCTCCATTTGGGTCTTTGGAGACAGACAGAAAGGGAAAGAGAGAGAAAGGAGGGAGAGGGGCTGCAACAGATCATCGCAAACACAGTGGCATAGCACAACACACATGTATTGTTGCACAGTTCTGGAGGTCAGGAGTCCTAAAATCACTGGGTTGGCAGGGTTGTTCCTCCTGGAGGCTAGGGTATAATCCATTGCCTTGATTTTTTTTTTCCAGCTTTAAGAAGCCACCTGTGTTCTTTGCCTATGATGCTTTCTTATGGCTCCTGCCTCTGCTTTTTCATCACATCTTTTCTGCGTCTTTACCCTCCTGCCTCCCTCTTGAAAGCAACTCTGTGATCAGTCACACCAGCATCATCTAGGATAATCTCCCCAACTCAATACCCTTAACTTAAAAAAACTGTAAAATCCCTTTCACTATTTAAGACATATATTTACAGATGCCTGTAAACACCTTCTAGGTGTTAAAATGTAAACACCTTCTAGGGTGGTGTGTCCATCACAGTCCCTTGTCTGTAAAATGAGGGTGTAATGATGCCTACTTCCTAGGGTTGGTGTAAAGATTAAATAAGTTTAGTTTTTTGTTTTTGGTATTATTTTTAGCACTTAAAGAGTATGGTCTAGCACACACGATATGCTATAAAAAGTGTTTGATGAATGAAATAAAGAGCTGAATGATCTAGCTCTTTGATTGCTTAATTATTTTGGATTTGGATCACTTCCATTTTTACCAATTTCTGACTTAGTGCCAAACAGTGCACCTAGATCTACAGAGATAAACTGAAGTGCTTTCTATTCTATCGTGTTTCTTCGGAGAAGATGTGTGCTTGTTAATGTAGTGGTGGCTAGCTGAAATCACTAGCTAACCTGGTCTATCATATGCATGTTCAGTCATGTCTGATTCTTTGCTATCCCATGCGCTGTACCCTGCCAGGCTTCTCAATCCTTGGGATTTTTCCAGGTAAGAATACTGGTGTGGGTTTGCTATTTCCTTCTCCAAGCGATCTTCTGGACCCAGGATTGAACCTGCATCACGTACACTGGCAGACGGATCCTTTATCACTGAGCCACCTGGGAAGCAGCCATCCTAGGTGCAGGTTTAATCAAATAAAGGATTGAGACCATTGTGATCTCTGCATACCAGGTGACCACTCCTCCATAGCCCTACTTCTCAGTGAGCTCTGGTAATGGTCTTCTTGTCTTTTCAGCCTTAAGAATGGTAATGGCTTTGCATTACTGCTATGGGTGTATCACCATTCCTTATTACCCCCCTACTCCCTGCCCAGAAGTAGGGGAATAATATAATCTGGGAATGTGTTATTTGTCTGCTCATTGAAGCATTTGTGTTTCCTGATGGTACCTTGGCTTATGCCACTAATAAATAAGAAAGCAAAAATAATACAACAGTAAGAGTGGTAAAATCAATTAAATATATCACTTAATTTATGTAATGTACAAAATTTAAAAGTGTACAAAAATACACAAAAATGTATTTCAATTAGTTTAAAATATACAAAAGTGTATTTTAATTAGTTGATTGACAAGTCAGATTTGTTCACATCAAACTGTAAAATATATGATCTATATGTATTTCTAAGCCATAACACAAATTGGTTTAATGAGTGTTGTCAGTTGTATTTAGCACAATTAAAATAGTACTATATGCAAATGTATCTTCCAATATACTTAATAATTATTTTGAAAGAGACTATTGTAATATCTGTTGTGATCATCAATCCAGCGGTCAGATTTTAATGTGGTTACAGTGATGTGAAACTTTAAAATATAGCAGTAATGTTATAATTCATTTTCTAAAGATTATTCATTAGAAATAATATATCTCATTATAAGCCCAAGTGTTTTTGAAATGGAAAGTAACCAGGCTCCTTTAGCAAAACTGATTAGTCTATCTTCCTACTTCAATGTGTTTATCTATTAAAACTAGACTAATTAGCAAATTCACTAATGAGGTTCCCACATCTGTTGTAAAGAAAAACCTTTTCTTAGCAGCCTTGTTATTAAAATAGTAAGTCAGACTAGAGCTCAGCTTGGCAAAATTCTGCAGTCTATACTTCAGAGATGCATGCATATTTTCCTTTACTGCCTGCGATGTTGCCTGGTAATAACAGGATCTCAGTTCAAACAAATAATTAGAGTTGATGATAAAAGGGTAAACATAACCCTAATTAATGACTTTGCTAATGACTGTTGCTTATTTAGGGCATTAAGCCAAATTCATTGTTTAGCATCTTCATAGCTACTAACCTATATGAAATAATTAACAATTCACTGATTCAGTCTTAAGGCCTTATGTGATGGAGTGTGACTGTATCCTTGGGGTGATAACTAATGATTTTGCTTGTTTACTCTGCATTCTGGCCAGATTGTCTGCTGTGACTTTTCATCGTGGACTGGACATTCCACTTCCATAGACTCATTTTGAAGGAAGTGACTGACTGCAAGTACTTTTGTAACCACACATCATCTGGGGTCACAGTGAAAAGAATGGCCCTGTATGAAAGATCACTCTCTACCTGCTTTCTTATTGTCTATGAGCAAAGCTTCTGCATAGTACCAGCTGGCCGCAGCTGGGCCACTCAGATACTCCCATTTTCTTTTTGAATTCAAAACATGCAATATATTTTAAAAGCTTTGAGACAAGAGATCAGGGCCCCTGAAATAACTTCATGTATGTAGTTATGTTACATAACTAGCATGTATGTCTAGGAATGAGGTTGTAGATAAAGTCATAGTTTCTGTACTGGAAGGATTCTGATCTTTATTGGAATCTTTGGCAGATATAAAACCAGGAATCAGACTTAACATTTTTCTTCTTCTCCATCTTATTCTTACATTAAATCTTCACTAACTGAGGTAACTAAGCATGTTTCTCTTATAACCTGGAAGATTATCTCATTTGATCATAAGCTTAGATGATAATTTTGTTTTGTGTTGTTAGACTCATTCTATACTAGATACTTGAGCTTTTTACTTTTACCCTAGAGTGATGTTTTAGCCTCAATTTCTGCCCCTATTAGGAAGTATATTTTAAAACAAAATACCTTAAATTGCTTGTAATCTCTGGTAGACCATATTTCACCACTGCTTAAAGCCTTACATCTATAGGCTTTTAATTCTTGAATGAGATTCAGGATCAGAAGCTTGTGTCTTTGCTCTCCCCCTTGCTAACTAGAAGATATGGCACCATCTCATCTAAATCCCATAGTCTGAATTTCTTTTTTGGTAAAGGAATATCTTATTTATTATGCTTTAGAGATTTGCTGAGAGGGAAACAGAAAGTCTAAATAAAAGTATTACAGATATAAGCTGATGCATGAATAAATTATTATAGTAAAGTGAATTTGACTCATATATATTATTGAGACTGGGCAATGAGATACAGATCACTATCATGGGCTTTAGAGTCAGATGAGTTTCAATCAAACTTTGCTAGTTAGCATGTGTATAAGCTTATGAAAATTAATTAACTTCCCTAAATTTTATCTATAAAAAGGAGATGACAATATCTAATTCACAATGTTATGAGAAAGCTTTAATGAGATAACTAACATACATGAAGATTTTAGGGGGAAAAAATAAAAAACATGGCACAGTAAGTGTTCAATAAAAGGTTGCAATTACTCCATTAAGTACTGAAATCATTTGTTATTTCAAAATTCCTGTAGTCAGGAACCTCTTGAATTCCACCCCACCCCCACCCCCACCCCCAGGGGCTAGGTACATTTATTTGTTTGTTTTAAAAGTTATTGAGAGCAAGCTGGTCCCAGTCATTGAGCTCCTGTGGGACATGGCCAGGTCTGGGCACCCCACATAACACGAGTAGCACACGAAGGAGCAAGTGAGAGCTGGGACCGAGGGAGCAGAGGCCACTGGGGTCCAGGATGAGTCACTGGGACATTCAGGCAGTGCCCGGGATAAAAGGTGGGCAGAGTCGGGGAGCACAGGGGGCACTGGCATGGGAAATGGTGCCACCAGGCGGTGTCCCTTTCAGCCAATGGCCAAGCGGCACACAGTCTGACGTCATCTGGGGAGAATTGGCAGGAGGCCCATAAGGCGCAGGTTACCAGAGTATCCCGCATTACTAAGCATTACTAGGCAAGTTACCGACGCCGTGTGCTAGGGGCCAAACGTCTCTTCCAGCTTCTCTTCTGCGAGTTAACCAAGCTGAGGGATACCACGCCTTTAGCCTGAAGACCACTTCGAGCCCGCGGCTTCCTTCAGTTATTGTAATTAACTTAGAGATCATAGCACAGGGAAAACTGGTTTGAATAGCGACCATTCTATCTAGCAAAATAGTCTTTGTAAGTAAAGCTAAAAATTAAAAAAAAAAAAAAAAGAGTTGAAGTTAGCAGCTATCCAGGAAACTGGGAACAACGTTTTTTCTTTCGCCTTACGCATTCAGCTTTTCCCTTTGCACGGAACACTCACTATGCTGTTTACTGGGTGTTGAATGGCTAAGTGAAGGAAGGAATGAATAAATTAAGATTGTGTTTTGCAGAAGAGTCCCAGCATATTCAGGTCAGTTTATGCATTGAGGAGTAAAGTTAGAACCTGCAGGGGTATGCTATGATATTTCTTTTCTAAAGAGTAGACACAGAAATATTTGGGGCAATAACAAGTCAGTCAACAAGATGGTGGTGATGATGATATCTAACATTTATTGAGAACCAGGCACATTTTCAAATGCTTTGCTTATCTGTTTAGCTCTGCTGTGAGCATGTACTATCTCTATTTTTGTAGGAAAAAACTAAAGCTAAGAGAGAGTAAAAGACTCACCCAAATTTATATGCTGTTAAATAAGAACAAGAAGAAAATAGAATGAGAGAAAATGGCCTGATTCCAGCCTCCCAGGTTCCTGCCAGGTGGCAGAGGAACCCAAAGAACCTACCTGTTCTCCTTAGGTGCTAGCACAATCCAGATGTTTAAAACAGCAAGAGAATGTATGTAGCAGAGGAAGTTGTGTGTCTGCTCCTTGGAAAAGGGTTTGTGCCTCAAATCAATTGCAAACATACTGGTCATTGCCATCTCAGACCTGGGGCAAAGAGGTTATGCCCTGATGTTTCTAAGGATTGAAGTTGTTGGATACCCTCAGAAAGAGAAACAAAACAGCTACATTCCTAGGTGTTTAAGGAGATGAGCTAAGACTGGCTTAGCATATGGGCAAGTGCCAAGAGAAAGGAATCACACAGATTTCGGGTGCTAAAGATTTTATACCTTCCTATCCATACTTTTCCAGGTTCTTCTTCTCAATGAGTAGTATCTTTTTCTGTGTTTCTGCTAATGTTTAAGCTCATTGCTCTGGATGTATATAAGCTCAGGCTACAAGAAAGCTCCCGTCTATGTTATAACCAATGAGAACCCAAGAGAAAGAACAAGCATAGGTATATGCTTGTTCTGTCCACACATGCGCAGGTATATGTACACATTTTACATGTTTTTAGTTCGTGCTGAATCTCTTTTTCATAATTGCTTGAAAGTGTCATTTCTCTTGTCTCATCTGCTTTCCTTTGCTATCCTTCCCCCAGGGTCTGGTTGGCTATGTTTCTATTTAACATTTCTGCTCTCCCATTTTTGTTTACCAAGTCCTATTTGTCCTGGACTTTCACATTTTTTTCCCCTAGGCATGTTAGAATATATGAGACAAACAAGTTTCTCTCTTGTTAATACTGATCCCATTTCACAGCATAAACTTTAAAATCTTATTACTCAACAGATAATATAGCATCTGACACATAATAAGTATTCACTAAATAGTTCATGTACAAATGTTGAATGACAGCTCTCTGCTCCTGTGTACTGCAGAGAGGGACAGAGCTTGAAGGACACAGACTACCTTAGCCTTCCCTATACATTACTGTACCAGATACACTATTGTACCAAATAATAGATGTTTTGTTATTAGGTAAAATTAAAATGTAAACATCTGGCAAGGAAACTAAACTTATTCTCATAGAAACTTAAAATGCGACAGTTGGGGACTGATTAAAGCTCAAACAAACTATATTGTTAAGTATTGATATTCATCATCATATAAAATTCCATATAAGGAGAGTTTGTCCTGGAACCCCTTTTAAGGTTTTTATGATTGCTAATTATATGTGAAAGTGAAAGTCGCTCAGTCCTGTCTGATTCTTTGCAACCCAATGGACTATACAGTCCATGGAATTCTCTAGGTCAGAATACAGGAGTGGGTAGCCTTTCCCTTCTCCAAGGGATCTTCCCAACCCAGGTCTCCCACATTGCCGGCGGATTCTTTACCAGCTGAATTACAAGGGAAGTCTAATAATTATATGTAGATCAGATAAAATTATCTTGCCTACTGCACATTTTAGAACATGGTTCTGTTAGGACACAGTAGTGGCAAAGATTTTAAAGTTATGGGTGCAATTTCAACAATAGTATTTTCTATTCTAAATATAAGATAGCAAGAATGAAGTATATTTGCATTTGGAAGCTTATAAATGGAATTTGGGGTCTTAGTCTATTATCTTCAAATCTCAAGTATTTCTTTATATATATATGTTATTATCTGCAGTATTTCTATAACATTGTCATCTTGAGTGCTCTATGTAACTGGTGTGTTGTTCTGAAGTTTGAACAGAAATAACTTTCATTGTGCCCTGCTTTTTCTTGTTGTTGATTTTCTTGCTGTCGATTGTCATGTTTTCCCATTTTGTATGTTGAGCCCTCAAATCTCTAATCTGACTCTTCTTTCTTACAAGGTATTTTTATATTCACTTCCAAAGGTGTCCATTTCTTCTAAAAAGTTAAACTGTTTTTTCCATTGTCACTATTTCTCATAGAATTTGATGATTTTGGCCACTGACTTGTGTCTAAGGTCAGTGTCTTAGTTCTTGGAAGTAGGGCTTTTATTCCAACTCTGGGAGAAAAAGAAATCCATTTTCATGAAAGTCTTTGAAACTAACTGTAAATACTCAGGGTGTGCAGAAGTTATTAACCTGGTAGTTTCACTCAATTTAGAGTCTAAATTGTTCATCAATGATTGTGTCATGACCTCATTCTCTCCCTCAATGTTTCTATCTAGTCCTTTTCTTCAAATAACAGTTTCTTAAATGTTGCTCTCTATCAGTCACAATCTTTTCATTCTTCAAAGTTTCCATATCCCCCTCTCTTCCCACTTATTTCAGCAGATAGGAATAGTTCTTACCAGTTGATATTCTTTTCCTTCTTTAGACTCTTTCTGAGTCTCTGATATTGCCATCCTTGGGAGTAAACTTGGCACTGGGGCATAGCTAAGTGGTAAAGTGGTTATAAAGCTAAATGGTCAGTCATGACTTTTCTGTAAAAGAAAATCAAAGTTTTTACTACAGTATATCAAGTTAGTGTAAAGGGAGGTATAATTTTTATCAATCCTGGAAACCTCAGATGAAAAGGGTTGTATTCTGAACAGACAATCTGTTACCATAAAGGCTTTAACTTTTGTCCAGTAGCTCAGCTTTTCTCTGATTGGGTCAGGGTTCCTATTTACAAGCACACTAACTTCCCATTGCCAAGCTCTACACTTTACTCTCAACAGATTCTTTTCCCCTGCTCTTTGTTCCCATTTCCCAACAGCCTCATATCATACTCATAAACAAATACACACATCATGCTACTTTTCCAGTTTTCCCCAAACCCACCCACTTTCCAACTTAGTCTATATTGCACCTTCTTTGTGAAGCATGGCTGACCTTCCCAAATCCCCAACACACTACCTCTGTTGTGAAAAGCCAGTCCTTCCAAGTAAGTGCTTCACACAGTATGATTTTACATGTTAAGGGCATTGTGGTTTAAACAAAAAAGCTTAATCTTATTTAAGCCAAATTTTTTTTTTCCTCCAGACATCAACCAGTAGAAAACTTGGGAACATCCATATAGATATTTGTCACAATTAATGGCCAATTTTGGAGTAAATAGCCAATGCTCATGCCCTTAGTGTGAACTTTGCCCTCTGAAGTTAGAAGTCCAGAAACTCACTTTCCCAGTCTTTCCTCACCATGTCATTTAGCCTTCAACCATCAACTGAAAATACAAGAACTGCATGGCATCTATTTTCTCACAGAAGTGTCTGTCTTCCTGGAAAAGGAGAAGTGAGACTCTGGTGTCTGTCCTGCTTCAGTGTGGGAAACTGCAACATCTGCGCCTAGACAGACGAGTTGGGTCCCCCCGGAGCAACTAGACTCTGTGCAAGCTTAACTATGTGATGCCCTTGGAAGTTATTTTATGCTTGCTGCTACTGCTGTCACTTTAGTCGTGTCCGACTCTGTGCGACCCCTTAGACGGCAGCCCACCAGGCTCTCCCGTCCCTGGGATTCTCCAGGCAAGAACACTGGAGTGGGTTGCCATTTCCTTCAATTTGGCTAAAGTGGCCTATATTGTTGGTGAGCTAAAACCAGTATCAAGCCACAGAGTCATATAATTCAAAATAATCAAAACTATTAGTCCATTGTGCCCTAGAATAGTCACCAGTTCTTTCTTTTCCTTATCAGACTTGTTATCCTGTCATTTTTTCAACATCATAGAATTCCTCTTCTTTTAGACTTTGCCCTTAGCTGGCTAGATTTTTAAAAAGTCATTCAACCTCCTTGAAAGTTGTGTGTATTCGTGTGTATGTGTGCAATGTAGACATGGAATGAAAATGTCAAAATTGCAGGTTCTTTTATCTTTGTGTCTTAAAGCAGGGACTGAAAACACAGATATATTAGGATGAACTGGAAGTTTTATAAAGTGACTTCAAATTAACCAAAAATGAAGGCATGTTTTAAACTCATTGTTTTTTAAGTGAAAGATTACCACATTGCAGGCAGACTTTTTACCATCTGAGCCACTCAGGGAAGCTCCAATATATAAACCCTGTGCTTCTCATTTTTATCAATCTGATATGTTGAAGTATTTACTATAGGCTAATTAATCCATTTGCATTCCTAGAATTGGATTCATTTTCTTCGTGAGAACCCACAGTTAACTTTGAGTTGGGTCATAGTTGATACTCATTTTATTTTTAATTTCTGATTTTATTCAGATGTAAGTCTATGAGAACTAGTCCATGTTTGATGTCCAGCTCAAACATGAACTCTTGTCACGCTGTTAGCAAATTTGTTTTATCTCTAAATTCTACTCTCATTTATTGGATGTAGTAGATGAGATTCTTCCACAAGTAGGCTATGATGCTGTGTTTAATATTCAGATTTATTTTAGGGAGAGTCCTTGAGATCAACATCTGTGGAAAGCAGAGGAAGGAAGGAGAATAGGGCAGAAGCAGATCCTGAACTGTGATGCAGCTCTGACAAGTTTCAGCCAACAGTACAGGGGGCTCTGAAGCTAAAATGGTCCATCAGGCTTGTCTGACATTGGGCCAAAACTGGGTGTGGGCTAAATGTGAAAGGGTCTTGGCCTTAGTGAGAGTGGCTCTCTGCAACTGAGGCAACTTCCTAAGGGGCTGAGATCTAATAGGCACCTGCCAATAGCACACCCAGTAGCTGGGGCAAAAGTCCTTCCTTAAAGGGATATCTTGGGCAGCTCAGTACATAAATGGTGCATTGGCAGTGGGGCTGAAGAGGGTTAATTTCTCCAGTTTCTTTGGTGCTGATGGATATGTTTTAGATTGTTTTGCTCTTCCACACCAAGGGTAAAATCTTGCTGCACATTTTGGGTTCATCAACAGTTCCCGTCATTGTCCCATCAGGACCTCTGAGGCAAAAAGCAATATAAAGAAAGCTAAGGCCGGGGTGAGTAGCATTACTAAGCATGTCCAAAGCCTCAAACTGAAATTTTAGGGAGTGAATTTTGCTTTAGGATGTGCTGAGTTAGGTCTAGGGTGTGTGGGGGTGAGGGCTTTCCTTAGTAACCTGGGATTTGAAGGACTGCTTCTCTTCTCATTGGTAGAGTCCCACATAAGAAGACCATTCACTTATTGTAGGGTTCAGAGAAGCCACAGGCAGTCTGTACAGGCACTATTAGGTGGAATAGCGTTCTATAGAGTGTATGTGTGTTTAGTTATATTCCCTTCCCCTCCCTTTTTCATCATTTGAGATATTTCTCCAGGGAAAACAGTTTACCATGATACGAAAAAACTGAGGAAATAAATTTTTCTCTTGGGAACACATGTAAGAATTAAAGATATTAAAATTTAAAAAATAAAAAACTAAAAAAATAAAAAAAAAACAAAAAACAAACAAAAAAAAAGAAACTAGTAATAAATAATGAAATAAATAACCTTGCATTGTATTCTCGAATAACTCTCTGAGCATCCTATTTTTGAGAATTCTGTATATTTTCTGAGTTATTGAATATCAGATAATTTAATTTTTTTAATTCATAAAATTTTGCCATACAATTTGAGGTTTGTAGTATTTGTGCTTGGAGTTCAGGACACAAGTCTCTTTATTTTGTTATATTATTGTGGTTCAGGAATGTTCAATGAAAATTTAATTTTGTTTTTCTATATAAGAAACTCTATAGTCTTCATACACACACATATCCCCATAAACACACACTAAAGCTTTAACTTATCTATAAAATCCAGAAAATTTTTCAACTTGTAGATTTTTCTTTTTACTACCTCCTTTATTTTTGTTGAACAGTAGTTTTTTTCTCTAGAGCAAGGAAAGTGTCTTAAGGTATTTTAAAAGATAATTGACCAATTTTAGTCGTATCTAAACTTTTTATTGTATTAATTGAAGTGTATATGTGTGTGCTAAGTCACTTCAGTAGTGTCTGACTCTTTACGACCCTCTGGACCATAGCCTGCCAAGGCTTCTCCATCCATGGGTTTCTCCAGACATGGGTTTCTCCAGACAAGAATATTGGAATGAGTTGCCATGTCCTCCTCCAGGGGATCTTCCTAACCCAGGGTTTGAACCCACATCTCTTGCATTGGCAGGTAGGTTCTTCACCACCTGGGAAGCCCACTAACTGAAGTATACATTTTGGAAACTAAGTTTTCCATTTGAAAACAATATTTGATATCTTAAATTGTTCCTATGTTAGAATATAGTGACTTTTTGAATTTCGTTGATTTTACAAATTGTAGCTGTTTGACATTTTTTTCTTTCGTGTAGTAGTTCTGTTCTTAGGAAAACAAACGTTTAAATTTCATTCTCAAAAAAAGCCTCTTTTTAAACTACTGTATAGTTTCATATGCTAAGAATATTTGTTATTGTTTTCCTACTATATGTGTATCTATATTCAATTTTGATAGTTGAGAAGGTATCTTTATTAATTAGGATAGATTTTCATTGAAATATCAAAAAGCCATTTAAAGAAGGATATTTGAGATTGTTCTACATCCCCAAATGAGAAATTTTACCATGAAAAATCAGAGATGTACTTTAAAAAAGATTTTGCCTGAACTGAGGATCATTTTAACCCAATTATATTTTTTAGACAAAATATTTTTAAGATTGCCTTTAAAATGAATTCATATGAAGAGATAAAGGAAATGAAAATTTATCTTAAAGAACATATATAATATTTATATAGCAAATATGTATATTAAATAATATATACCTATTTATTTTATATGAACATATGTGAATACATGTATAGTAAATAGAAACAAAATAATATAGACTTTGGTATTAGGGATATAATTATTTCTGAGACACTGTGCTTTAAAAATCCCTAATAGAAGCTCCATAGGCACTTCTCTTTGCTTTTGGGCATCTGTGGGCTTAACATTAATCAGATTGAATTTTACAACTGATTGGCTTAAGGAGCCTAAATAAATGAAGCTAAAATAAACCTTGTTTAATCTAACAGGCTCAAATTGATGGTATACTCTTGAATTATGTGTTGCCTTTCAAAATATCATTATATTACTATTTTTGTTAAGATCAGGTTTTCTCCGTTAATGCAAGCTTATGGAGACAAATCTTCTGAGACAAGAGATCTGGAAGTCTTTTAAAACTATTTGTCTAGTAATGAGATAGACCTAAGTACTAGGAAGTGAATTCAATGGTAATTCTTACTCTGCTATTAGTGATAAGTGTATCATTTATGATTGATGTTTCTGTTACTAATTAGAAGTCACAAATAGAGCTCACAGATTTTTTTTAGTGAGTTTCACCTGTCAGGAACCCAGTAAAGATTTAGTGAGTAAATAAAAGTGACATTCTAATCAGCTGATTCTCAGCCTCCTTTTTTCCTTAATGAAAAGTCACTCATAATGGATGACATTTACATGCATGACAGTACTTTGGAAGCATTCATATTTTGATGAAACCAAAATTATTTTTTTAAAGAAGTAAAGCTCCTTCATAATTCGTATTCAGCACAACCATTTAAAGTCCCCCAAAAAGTTCCTCGGGGGGGCTGAGGCTGAACAGATACAGAGTGTGTTCACTTTTAAGGACTCTGTCCATTGTTCCACATCCTTTTTCCCACACAGGAATAAAGAAGCAGTGATCCAAATGACAGTTAGTCATTATGGGGATCATATCATCATGGCTCTAGCTCATCAAAAAAAAATTAATTATGGTGAAATGTGTTTCTTTTGATGTATAGCAAACTATTTTGAACTAATATTAATAAACATGCAGGTTGCGATGATACTATGGATAAAACTTCATGGCTTTAATCCTGCCATGGAAGAGAGGTGCACATGAGCTGTTTAGAACATTTTGATAATTTTAAAGGCATGTATCCGTATCCCTATAGGATATGCAACTATCCCTATATATTATCAGGAGCAATATCTTTCAGAATAAGCAAAAGTTAAGATAACGAATGAAAACAGAAGTTATTTGTAAAACCCCATTTACTTAAAAAGTTAATGCATACTGAACCATTTTCAAAGTGCAGAAAATTCATTCTACTCCTCCTTATGAGGGGCCTCTTTCATTGTTATTCCTTTGGTTCTTTCTTTTTCAGTTAACAAAACTTAGGGGGATAATTTTTGACATTTTCCTCTAGAAAATAGATATCATAGTGGTTATTTATAGTTTGCTTAACACAAATGATACAAATTGTTGTCTGACAAGTTTTAGGGTGGCTCAGATGGTAAAGCATCTGCCTACAATGCAGGAGACCTGGGTTCAATCCCTGGGTCGGGAAGATCTCCTGGAGAAGGAAATGGCAACCCACTCCATTATTCTTGCCTGGAAAATCCCATGGATTGAGGAACCTTGTAGGTTACAGTCCATGGGGTGGCAAAGAATCGGACACGACTGAGCGACTTCACTTTCACTTTCTTTCACAAGTTTTAGGTAGGAACCTAGTGGGTCAGGGGCTTCCCTAATGGCTCAGACATTAAAGAATCTGCTTGTAATGCAGGAGACCTGGGTTTGATTCCTTGGTTGGGAAGATCCTCTGGAGAAGGGAATGGCTATCCATTCCAGTATTCTTGCCTGGAAAATTCCATGGAAAGAGGAGCCTGGAGGGCTGCAGTCCATGGAATCACAAAGAACTGGACACTACTGAGCAACTGACACTTTCACTTTCCCAGGAAGAAATGAACAATCGGAGAGATTCTTATTCTATTATTGACTGAAGACTAACACTGGCACAAGTATCCAAAAATTTACCTTGCAGGGTTTCTTTTATGAATGTAAGAAAAGGTTGGGTTTTTTTTTTTTTTTTATACACAAAATTCTTACATCTCAATATATCTCTTGCACCTCTCCCTTTTAGTAATAATTTTATAAATGAATTTGTCATTGAAGGAGAAAAATGGATGAATGGTTCTAAATAATCACTGAAACAGACCTGATTTAGATTCAATCTTGGATGAAAAGTTCTAAATAATCACTGGAAGAGATCTGATTTAGATTCAGTAGAGATTTTGAAATTGTTATTTTGTCCACTAGGAGAAAGGAGCTAAAATGTGGGGTCAGGGAGTTGAGGAGCCATCTTAGGAAGGGGAGGGGAGTCATAATAGGAGGCACTACAGGACTTCATTCCTGTGTTAATCAGAGAATCTTAACTTCTCTATCCTGGCATAATCAAATGAGATATTTATTGATTGTATTTACAAACCTTGGTCAGGACAGATATATAGCTGATGGTGTTAGGGAAGACTAAGAAATACAGAAATGAAATGTTATTATGATTGCCTGTGTTTCTATTTCTCTCTCTGTTGGCTTCATTTTCTACTAATACAAATGGGCAGTATCAATGCCTTCTGCTCAGATACTTCCAACTCATTAATCAGAGATCAAAGGGAAGATGATTGGCCTAGTTTGGAACATTTCCCACTTATGTAAGTAGGGAAGTAGGACTTTTTATCAGAAGGAAGGTTAGCACAGACCTGTGAGCCCTGTTATCCAAGATATTAGCCTATCACCTAAGAAGAGGTTTCCTTTCTAGAGGATACAAGTTAGAGACTACATGATGCTTCCCTGTTGAAAACACTGGATATACTGAGAATTATGTGGATCATTTGAAGTGCATTATTTGTTTTATCATTACTTTAAAATAATTAGCTTAATCAGTTCAGTTCAGTTCACTTGAGTCCCTCAGTCGTGTCCAACTCTGAGACCCCATGGACTGTAGCATGCCAGGCCTCCCTGTCCGGCACCAACTGCCGGAGTTTACTCAAACTCATTGAGTAAACATTGAGTCAGTGATGCCATCCAACCATCTCATCCTCTGTTGTCCCCTTTTCCTCCTGCTTTCAATCTTTCCCAGCATCAGGGTTTTTCCACTGAGTTAGTTCTTCATATCAGGTGGCCAAAAGATTGGAATTTCAGCTTCAACATCATTCCTTTCAATGAATATTCAGGACTGATTTCCTTTAGAATGGACTGGTTGGATCTCCTTGCAGTCCAAGGGACTCTCAAGAGTCTTATAGAACAGCACAGTTCAAAAGCATCAATTCTTCAGTGCTCAGCTTTCTTTATACTCCAACTCTCACATCCACACATTACTCCTGGGAAAACCATAGCCTTGACTAGACAGACCTTTGTTGGCAAAATAATGTCTCTACTTTTTAATGTGTTGTCTAGGTTGGTCATAACTTTTCTTCCAAGGAGTAAGCACCTTTTAATTTCATAGCTGCACTTACTGTCTGTAGTGGTTTTGGAGCCCCCCAAATTTGCTTCATATATATTTAAAACTTTATGGAAATTAGTTTAATCTTAATGATGGCAAGCATTGAGAAAATATTTCTGAATAATAATAGGACTGACATTAGAAGGTAGGTGAAATAAGAAATTACCCAATATATGTGCATGCTAAGTTGCTTCAGTTGTGTCTGACTCTTTGCTACCCTATGAATTGTAGCCTGCCAGGCTCCTCTGTCCATGGGATTCTCCAGGCAAACATACTGGAGTGGATTGCCATGACCTCCAGGGGATCTTCTCAACCCAGGGATCAAACCTGTGTCTCTTACGTCTCCTGTATTGGCGAGTGGGTTCTTTACCACTAGTACCACACAGGAAACCCTATCAAATGTAATTGTGTGTATAATCATTTAAAAAGTTTATCATGATGTTTTAAAAATATAGTCAGAAAAGATTTATATATACTTAGTACTCTTGCCTGGAAAATCCCATGGACGGAGGAGCCTGGTAGGCTGCAGTCCATGGGGTTGCTAAGAGTTGGGCATGACTGAGTGACTTCACTTTCACTTTTCACTTTCATGCATTGGAGAAGGAAATGGCAACCCACTTCAGTATTCTTGCCTGGAGAGTCCCAGGGACAGAGGAGCCTAGTGGGCTGCCGTCTACGGGGTCGCACAGAGTCAGACACGATTGAAGCAACTTAGCAGTAGCAGTAGCTGTCTAAAATTTAGAAAAAGTACTTCAAAATATAGGTTTTGTTCAAGTTTAATTATTTTAATATTTATTGTATTATTCAGGAAATTATTAAGTGTTATTTATTTAGCTAATTTGTTTACTTGAGATCCTTTCAAAGCAGTTAGCCTTCAGTCTGATTTCTCATGCATAATTAGTTGTACATCTAGCTGAGATACAGAAGTATTTATTGTTGTTTTGTTCCTCAGTCATGTCTGACTTTTTGTGACCCCATGGACTGCAGCATGCCAGGCTTCCCTATCCTTCACCATCTCCCAGAGCTTGTTCAAACTCATGGCTATTGAGTCAGTGATGCCATCCAACCATCTAACCCTCTGTCATTCCCTTCTTCTCCTGCCTTCAGCCTTTGCCAGCATCAGAGTCTTCCAATGAGTCAGCCCTTTGCATCAGGTGGCCAAAGTATTGAAGCTTCAGCTTCAGCATCAGTCCGTTCAATGAATATTCATGATTGATTTCCTTTAGAATTGGCTGGTTTGATCTCTTTGCAGTCCAAAGGACACTCAAGAGTCTTCTCTAACATCACAGTTTGAAACATCAGTTCTTTGGTACTCAACCTTCTTTATGGTCCAATTCTCACATCCATACAGGAGTATTGGAAAAACCATAGCCTTGACTATACGGACCTTTGTTTGCAAAGTAATGTCTCTGCTTTTTAATATGCTATCTAAGTTTGTCATAGCTTTTCTCCCAAAAGGCAAGTGTCTTTTAATTTCATGACTGCAGTCACTGTCTACAGTGATTTTGGAGTCCAAGAAAAAATAATCTTTCACTATTTCCTTTGTTTCCCCATTTATTTCCCATGAAGTGATGGGATCAGATGCCATGATTTTCATTTTTTGAATGTTGAGTTTTAAGCCAGGTTTTTCACTCTCTTCTTTCACCTTTATCAAGAGACTCTTTAGTTTGTCTTTGCTTTCTGCCATAAGGGTGGTGTCATCTGCATATCTGAGGTTATTGATATTTCTCCCAACAATTTTGATTCCACTTGTGATTCATCCAGCCCTACATTTCACATGATGTTTTCTGAATATATATTAAATAAGCAGGGTGCAATAGACAGCCTTGATGTACTCCTTTCCCAATTTTGAACCAGTCTGTGTTCCATATCCAGTTGTAACTGTTGCTTCTTGACCTGAATACAGGTTTCTAAGGAGACAGGTGAGGTGATCTGGTATTCCTACATCTTTAAATTTTTTCCATGTTTTTTTTTTTTTTTTTTGTGATCCACACAGTCAAAGGATTTAGCATAGTCAATGAAGCAGATGGTTTTCTGGAATTCTCTTGCTTTTTCCTGTGATCCAATGGATATTGGCAATTTGATCTCTGGTTCTCCTGCCTTTTCTAAATTCAGCTTGTAAAACTGGAAGTTCTTGATTCATGTGCAGTTAAAGCCTAGCTTGAGGGATTTTGAATATTATCTTGCTAACATGTGAAATAAGTACAACTTTGCAGTAATTTGAGCATTCTTTGGCATTTCCTTTTTTGTTATCGGGCTTCCCCACTAGCTCAGCTGTTAAAGAATCCACCTGCATTGCAGGAGACCTGGGTTTGATCCCTGGGTTGGGAAGATTCCCTGGAGAAAGGAACTGCTACCCACTTTAGTATTTTGGCCTGGAGAATTCCATGGACTGTATAGTTCATGGGGTCGCAAAGAGTCTGACATGACTGAGTGACTTTCACTCACTTTTTTCATTATAGGAATGAAAACTGATCTTTTTCAGTCCTGTGGCTGCCGGGGTCCAGCCCCGGTGGATCCAGGGTGATTCGAAGGTGGGGACGGAGTTGGCGTTGTTGGAAAAATACATATTTAATTACAGATATATAGAGAGATTAGAATAGTGTAGTAGTGTAGTAGGATAGTGTAGTAGGAAAATTAGTGGAGAAGAAGAGGCTGAATAACTTGGTTTATATGGAATAGCATCCATGCTCCAGATGGGAATTCAGCCAGAGAAACGGGGAGCAAGAAAGAAACGACATAGGGGAATCAGTCTTTCCAGAAACTGATCCGATTTCTTTATTTTTGGGTTTGCTTATATACCTTTTGTTACACATTGGGATGAATACAGAGTCACACAGGGGTCAGCAGTCCTGACCTTTATCAAAATCAGGTGCTTCACATAAAAAGGTCTTAGGGATTTTACATCATCTTCTGGCCATGAGACCTGCTGACATTTTATGATCCTTTCTTTCTGATAACCAAAAACTTATTTCTTCCAAGGGTGTTTTTTCTTAAGCCAGGCACCACCCTCCAAATAAAGTTGCATTCCTATAGGGTGAGGGTATAGTGAGTTACAATCAAGAAAGGGATTTATTTAACCCAAGGTTAACATGATTAATCTTAAAAGTTAATACTTATTTCTCCTACATGCTTAAAGGTTAATACTTATTTCTCCTCTATGCTAGTTATATTCATTATAAGGACAGGGAATATGGAGATTTAGCAGCAAACATCAGCCCAACAAATGAAAATCCTTTCCCCAATGTTCCCCTTAAGATCTATTTAGTCTTAAGATAGTGATAGTTGCATTTTTACCTAGCAAGGACACAGTGATTTATAACAAAGTACAGTGATCTATTACAAAAGAGAAAATTCATTAACTCAAAAAGCCTAGTATTGCTAACCTTAAAAACTACTATATTTCCTTTTCTATATTCCAAATACATTGATTAATATATTCCCAGGTGCCTAAGGATATGGAGGCCTGGCGGCAATCATTGACTCAACAATGAGAAAAGCCCTATGCTAATTAAGACTCTCAAAATACTCCAAACTCTCTGTGCTGTTGAGAGGTAGTAAACAATCATGTGGAGTATGGATAATCCTGTCACACAAGCTGGTTTGTCAGCAGAGAGGTTTGACCTGAGACACCCTTGTCACACCCGGGGCAGGGAATTAGCAGTAATTATTGACACAACAAATGAAAAACCCTTCACCAATATAATTCCTAACCAACCCACTATACTAATAATTTCTAACTTCCCAAAGGAATTTGCCTTTAGTAAGTCTAAAACATCTCGTGCCTCCCAGGTATGGGAGGCTGTAAACAATCACATGTGGCCGGAGCAACCATACAGGCAGGCTAGATAACCTTCAGAGGAGTCCATAAGCTGAAACACTCTTGTCACACCCAGGAATTTTTATTGACTTGGAGCTGCTCTGACTAGGAGTTTACTCCTTCTCTGAGAGAAATGGTGATGGGGGAGAGCCCCCCGTAAAGTCAGAGGTGTAGGTGAGAGCATAAAACAGATTCTGGTTATGGGGTTAGATGCTCGGGAACAGGGGGTTTCCTGAGGCTTGATCATGCCTTTGCATATGCCAAGCCTCCTTCTTCATGGCCTTTGCCATGGGCGGAGTTCCTCACGCTGGCCCCCGGCATGTGACCACTGTTGAGTTTTCCAAATTTGTTGGCATATTGAGTGCAGTACTTTATTGGCATCTATTTTTTAGGATTTGAAATAGTTCAGCTGGAATTCCATCACCTCCACTAGCTTTGTTCATAGTAATGCCATCTAAGGCCCACTTAACTTCACACTCCAGGATGTCTGGCTCTGGGTGAGTAATCACACCATTGTGGTCATCTGGATCATGAAGAGCTTTATTGTACACTTCTGTGTATTCTTGCCACCTCTTCTTAATATCTTATGCTTCTGTTAGGTCCATACTATTTCTGTCCTTTATTTGTGCCCATCTTTGCATGAAATGTTCCCTTGGTATCTCTAATTTTCTTGAAGAGATCTCTAGTGTTTCTCATTCTATTCTTTTTCTCTATTTCTTTGCATTGTTCACTTAAGAAGGCTTTCTTATCTCTCCTTGCTGTTCTTTGGAACTCTTCATTCAAATGAGTATATGAAAGGCTTTTGCTAGTATATTGTAAAGAAAAACATGAACGTGAAAGTTCTCCTTTTCTTTGGGGTTAGTGAAGAATAATGGATACATATTCAAATTATATAAATACACAAATAAATTTTAAAAATTAAAATGTAGTACCTTTAAATTAAGGATAATTTATGTAAAGAAATTTTTTTAAAAATTAGAATACATGTGTATAAATTTATTTCAACAAATTAGTCTGAGAAAAATAATGTAGTATTGTGTATTTGTTAAACAACTCATGTAAGTGTTACAAAGCAAATGTAATGTTTTTGGAAAGCATTTATTTGAAATATATGATGGTACTCTGTATTGATCAAATTTTAAAGGGACTTAGTAAAATACAAATAAGTAGAAAGTCAAAGATTGAAAAAATATTTATGGAGCAGTATGGAAAAACAGATATCAAAATACAATCCCTGGTGCACCTGGATGACTGGCTGCTGGATGGAGGCTGTGAAAATCAAAACAATTGGAAGACCAAGAAGGAGGAAAGAGCAATAATTCAGGAGAATAAGACTGATTTCTTGCACTAAGAGATTAGTGACAAAAGAGCCATTATCTTGTAAACCTGTACTAATGTATGGCCCACTGAATTACCACCAATGGTTTTAACCTCTGTCTTGTAGCCTGATTAAATGGTGTGTCCCTTGTGGCTCAGCTGGTAAAGAATCTGCCTGCAGTGCAGGAGACCTGGGTTTGATCCCTGGGTTGGGAAGATCCCCTGGAGAAGGGAAAAGCTACCCACTTCAGTATTCTGTCCTGGAGAATTCCATGAACTATATAGTCCATGGGGTCGTAAAGAATGGGACACGACTGAGCGACTTTCACTCACTCACTCACTGTCTTAATTAAGAAATTCATGGTTTCCTTCAACTGTTTGTAATCCTAACTGGACAACATTTAGATTGTAGGAGTTCTTGTCTTAAAATAAGTGCTTTCACACCTTGTGATGGTAATAACATCATAGCCTAGATTTAGCTTTTAACCTTGCTTGTAAAGTTTTTGTATAATTTGAGCTTTTTCTATGCCAGGATGTATAGAAAGGCATGTCCGATTCTTGCAACGCCATGGACTGTAGCCCTCCAGGCTCCTCTGTCCATGGGATTCTCTAGGCAAGAATACTGGAGTGGGTTGCCATTTCCTTCTCCAGGGGAT
The DNA here is from genome assembly GCF_042477335.2 of Ovis canadensis. Lineage (NCBI taxonomy): Eukaryota > Metazoa > Chordata > Mammalia > Artiodactyla > Bovidae > Ovis > Ovis canadensis. The sequence goes on from NC_091250.1 coordinate 78,617,708, forward strand.
CTTTTCTACCTGGGAATAGAACCTGGGTATCTTGCACTGTAGGCAGATTCTTTACTCACTGAGCTATGTCTATTCAGAGGGAAATGGGAATTCATAATATTTACAGGTAATACATTCTGTTGCTTTCTGAGTAGGGAGGAAGTTAAGGTTAAATGAGATAATACACTAGAGAGCAGTTTGATCTCTTTAGAGGAAAGTTATGCACATTATTACATTTTTATTGTTCTACATTTTGTGTTGTTTATATATATATATAAACTTTTATAAGTTTTTTTGTATGTATTTTTTTTAATACAAGCAGAGTTATTTCATTTTGTTCAAGCAATCTGAGGCTAACTTTCACCTCAGTGTTTTAATTTTGGTGCATTTTGTCTCTTTGTAAAATAGGCATAATATGTGATGCAGAAGACATGTGATTTTACATGATTTTCTTCTGTTTAGAAAAGTCAATACATAGGTAGTAAATTGAGTTGATTATTCACTTTCCAAGGAATTCACAAAAGTTAATCATCTTGTCAACTCTTTAATAGCTTCATATAATTATCCAATTATGAAAATATTTCATTGAAAAACACACTTATAGATATCTCAGAGATTTATTTATTGGATAAATAGTGTGTTAATATTTTTGAATTACTCTGAGATCTTTACTAAAGTCTTTTTTATAGGACTGCTTTAGTCTCTGCTTTCTATTTTACTGCCAAAAAAGTCATGTAACACACCTCAGGGATAGAAATATGGCAAAACAAAGCAGTCTTTTATACTCTATCATGTGAGAGGGTTAGTAACATGATAGGCTCTGTCAGCTGTCGTTCTGCATAACCGTCAGAGATCCCCCCGGGTTCATCTGCAAAGCTTGATTTCTTACTCATTACCTATGAACATATAGCTTTGGCCTGGTGTGCTGCAGTTCATGGGGTTGCAAAGAGTCAGGCATGACTGAAATGAACTGATATAGCTTCCTTTAATTCAAGTTAAATATCTCCAAATACAGTTTCACGGCACTATTTTAAGAATGCACATTAAAACCCAACTGCATTACCGTGCAATATAATTTTTGGTCACGAATCCATCCACTCAATTGTTCATTCATCTGGTATAGTATGAGAGAAATATACTAGATCTATGTAATCATACAAAATGAAATCCCTGTACTGAGAATCTCACAACCTTACAGTCCTATGAGGGATTGTGTATGTACATAATATATACATATATCTATGCACGTACCTATGTATATGTGAATGTTTGCTGCTGCTGCTGCTACTAAGTGGCTTCAGTCGTGTTCGACTCTGTGTGACCCCATAGATGGAAGCCCACCAGATTCCCTTGTCCCTGGGATTCTCCAGGCAAGAACGCTGGAGTGGGTTGCCATTTCCTTCTCTAATGCATGAAAGTGAAAAGTGAAAGGGAAGTCGCTCAGTCGTGTCTGACTCTTCGCGACCCCATGGACTGCAGCCTACCAGGCTCCTCCATCCATGGAATTTTCCAGGCAAGAGTGCTGGAGTGGGGTGCCATTGCCTTCTCCGTGTGAATGTTTATGTGTATATAAATGTATGTATATGGAGTCAGACATAGGAGAATATGCTGAGATAAAGATACAAACAAAAAAATTATGTATATATACTGAAGAAACTGAGACAGAAGTAGGCCTACCTAACTTAGAATTTTATATACCAGCAATTTATAAGATTTTACCCAAAATAAGGAACAGAATTTTGAATCCGAAAGGATACTATGGAATGCCATGAACAATGCTGTTCTCTGGATAGGAACTTTTGAGGAAAGAAAAAAAGAGGACACCTGCTCTGAATACACTTGTGCTAGAATGGCACCCCACTGCAGTCCTCTTGCCTGGAAAATCCCGTGGACGGAGGAGCCTGGCCGGCTGCAGTCCATGGGGTATCTGAGTCAGACACGACTGAACGACTTCACTTTCACTTTTCACTTTCATGCATTGGAGAAGGAAATGGCAACCCACTCCAGTATTCTTGCCTGGAGAATCCCAGGGACAGGGGAGCCTGGTAGGCTGCCTTCTATGGGGTCGCCCAGGGTCAGACACGACTGAAGCTACTTAGGAGCAGTAGTGGATACAAACTAATTAGAAAAAATTATTTTACAATTTTACATAGAATGAATAGTAAATAACATACCATGAAATCACCAGTTGCCCACTTATTGAAGCAGCTGTGAATCCTTAACAAATGGATAAAAAAATGCCTTCACCCAAAATATATTTTCATCTGTAGTACCCACATGCTTTTGCATTGATACTACTTCTGTTTTTGGAACCCATTTAACAGATCACAGAATAACCTGTCCTTGTTTACGCAAATAATCATCTTCATATAATAACATTTAAGAATGGATATATTTCTCTCCGTAAGTGCTGCTTGATGTTGGCCAGCTGCTTTATTTGGCTCATATAAATGATGTTTAGCTGCTGCTGTTGCTTCTTCCTCTCTAAGGTGAGCATTCTATGTCTGGTTCTGAGGGACCAGTGGCCTTTCACTTGCTTTAAAATGATGAAAGAATCACTTTCTTTGATGAAAGAATCACGTTTTGCTGAGAACCTCAGACGATACTGGTTCTAGCCTTTGTGTCACCGATGCTTCTTCTTTATATCAGCATTAAAAACTCCACTCTAGCAAGAGTTCATGGATATAGCTGTTCAGTCTTTTCATGCTACAGTATCATCTTTCCAAATACAGTGGATGAAATGATTAAACTTGAGTGGGGACTTCAGAAAAGTTGTCATAGAGGAGGTTACAGGAGTTAGAGCTTCAGAGCTGGGAAGGCATTTTCCAGCAAAGGAGATACAGAAGACTATATAATAATTCTACAGAGCAATGCAGAATGAGGGCCAGTTCAAAAAAGAAATAGAGTTTTTGATCTAAATGTGCATAACGTTTCTTCCCTTTTATCCCACAAGGGAAATCTCTAATACAGGAAAAGAGAGGAGACAAACGAATTCTTTCTGACCTGGGGGCCTTAATATATAGCCCTTCTGCTTGAACTGGTTTATTCCTTTTCCTGCACAGTACACCTGCCCTGCTCTTGCATTCACATCCTGCAGTTCTTAGTTTGGTTTTTATTTCCTATTACCAACCATCCTTGGCTGAGATTCCCCTAACCTGCATTAGGGAATGTTATATGTGTTCCCCCAGCATCGTGTACCTCCTGTTCATCAGCACTGACTTCACTACATGCACTTATCCTTTTTTTTTTTTGCTTAAAATCTCTACCATATCATGAAGGAAGAAACTGTTTTTACTTTATCATTGTACAACCATATGCTTAACTCCTACTTGATCTACAAAGAGTAGCATTTTAAAAAACTTTTAGAGGGGTTTGGGGTCAATGTTAACTACTCCATATAATAAGCATCCAGAAATACTTTGTAAATAGATAAGCACATGCCTATATGTTGGAATATTAAAGGAAGACACGTTTCCAGGTCATTTATATCAATTTCATTTTCAAGGCAACCCAGTTTTTTGTCAGGACCATCTCACCATTATGGAGCTGTTATTGAACCAGACCTAGTCTGGAGTATTCAGTTTATTGTAACTCAAATGGTTACCATAGGTTCCCGCCAACTCAAGGGATATGCAATGAAATGCATGTCCTTGTGACCACCATATTCTGTTCCTGCAACCTTTCTGGCTTTGTGGCTATCACTAGGACTTGTATTCCAACTATTCTGAATGTAAATATCAAACTTTTCCTATGCAAATACACAGCTTCTCTTACAAAGAAGGGAAGGAGGTGGTTACCTTAGAATGAGGATGAAGTTCAAACTGGGAGTACCAAACCTATCAGATAAAAATAATTGGCTTTCTTTCCCCTAATATACACCCTACTGAGGGAACTGGAGAAGCAAAAAACACAAAGAATGATGAGAAAAGAGATGAACAACTGAGGAACAAGCTGTAACTTTCGCTGCATGCATTTGTATGCTCAGTTGCTCAGTCGTGTCCTACTCTTTGCAACCCCACAGTCTGTGGCCCACCAGGCTTTTCTATCCATGGGACTTTTAAGATAAGAATACTGGAGTGGGTTACCATTTCCTTCTCCAGGGGATCTTCTTGACCCTGGATAGAACCCATATCTCCTGCGTTGCAGGCAGATTCTTTACAACTGAACCACCAGGCAAGCCCTGACTTTCACTGCAGGAGAATGTTAATGGGAACATTTGGCAGGTCATTCTGATTGTTTGAGTTGGACTAGATATGTGATCTGGAGGCCCATGTTTTACCGTGTTAAGTTTGTAACTAATATAAGCTCAGTAGTGGGAAATGATTGGTGATCAACAATAAGCACGCAAATGACTAAAGCTGGTGTTCTACTGGTGTTGGGGGGACAAAATCAAAAGTTGTACTCTAATAGTACAACTTGAATACTAGGGCATATATTCCAGATGATAATTACTAGGTTCAGATGGTAAGAACTAGGACTTACATTTCAGATGGTATTTTTTAGAATCAAATATATTTAAGTTTCTAGGTTAGATGGTAAGCACATTGTTTTAAGGAACTATTACTTCACTTATCAGGTATGATAGTATGGTTGGCAAATCATTATGGTTCAGTTCTTGAGCTGATTGAATTCTCTGGGAGACAGAAGTAAGAAATATTAATAGCAATACAGAAGATGTATAGGGGAGTGCTGTCTGTGATGGAAAAGGAGAAAAAATATGGTTGGGCAGAGGGAGCTAACCAACAGAGATGCAACCTAACAAGTGTATTTCAGCACAACAAAATTCTAGGGCAAAGACTGCTCAGTAGAAGGGCCCCACCTTTTGTGGACACTACGAAGCTGTGAAACCACTGCCATGTACAAGCTTTGTCTGGGGATTGACCCAAGAACCATGTGACCTTGAAAGCTGAGATGGACTTGGTAGAACTGGCAGCAGTCAGTTTCCAGCTGACTCACATTCTTTGCAACTGCACAGCACGTCTGTGCTTTTGAAAGGAATCAAGTGACATATATCTGTGTCTTTCACATTTCTACTGATTTTTTCTGATTTGTGTTCCCATGAACACTTTATTCCAATACAAATGTCAGAACACAGTACACGCAAGAGAAAGTTTGATAAACATGGATCTTGAAGCTTAAAAATAAAACAGCAAGGAATTTTTTAAAACCATTCACTTATAAAATATTGACTAGAAAACTTTGTGAGTTTGACAAACATAAGACAATAATTTATTTGACGACATTGATTTCAGATGGTAATTTTTAGAATTAAATATATTTAATTTACCTAGATAATTAATTTTTATGAGATTCACCAACTATAAATTCTATTTATTTAATTTTTATACCCTATGTAACATTCTGTCAGTATCTGATCAATCATATTTTTATGCTTCAATGCAACGGCAATTTATATCTGAATAATTTATTAAAATGTATCACTTAATTTTCCAGTTAAATGACATGAAATATGTGTAGAGAGAAAGCATAAAGGAATAGCTGTGTTAGAAAGGTTTTTTTGAGAAAGATACTTGAAACTAAATGAAATTTGGACTATATGTATATTCAAAAACTGAGCCATTAAGCACTGAAGGAGAAAAAATGGCTTTTTTATTCCATTTGCTAGAGTTTTGTGGCTTGGGATATTTCTAAGCAATACTAAATGTATTAGATGTCTAGGCAGGATAAAATAAAACGGCAATATGTTGTTAATGAGAAATCCCCATAAATTCCAGAATTTGCCATTGTTTTATTCCCACAACTCTGATTTTTAAATACTCTTGATTTTTAATTCTGTTCTCCTTTTTTAATTTTGGCTGTTGTGTTAAGTAAAATAAGTCACAGCAAAATATTGTTAAATAAAGACATATTTCAAAAAAGTTCTAAAATATCAGTAAATATTTCTATTTATTTTTTGAGTGGATATGTTAAAAACATATTATCTTATTGATAAATATACTGTTCCAGATATTGTAACGTGGCCCTGATGACAGCTTCTCTTATGTTTTCATTCCCAAACCACTCTGATATAAATATTATTTCCATTTAACCATTGAAGAGACTCTGGCACAGAGAAGTTAGGCAGTTTACCCTAATTTACTGGGTAAGCATCAGCATCAATATGTGAAACTAGTGTCCAACCTGCCACCTAAGTCACTCAGCAATGTTATCTAAGTATACTTGCAAACAAATAAATCTCTTTTTCTATACATGAAATCACATTTGCTACCTGAAAACAAAGAGGGAAATAAACAGGTAGCATCTCTGATATTTAAAGGGGACTATTTAAATCACCAAGGAATGTAAGATTTATCAACTGACTAAAGATATAAGCATCTGAATGCAGAGTTCTAAAGAATAGCAAGAAGAGATAAGAAAGCCTTCTTCAGTGATCAATGCAAAGAAATAGAGGAAAAGAACAGAATGGGAAAACTAGAGATCTCTTCAAGAAAATTAGAGATACCAAGGGAACATTTCATGCAAAGATGGACTTGATAAAGGACAGAAATGGTATGGACCTAACAGAAGCAGAAGATATTGAGAAGAGGTGGCAAGAATACACAGAAGAACTATACAGAAAAGAGCTTCATGACCCAGAAAATCATGATGATGTGATCACTCACACTCACCTAGAGCCAGAAATCCTGGAATGTGAAGTCAAATGGGCCTTAGGAAGCATCACTACAAACAAAGCTAGTGGAGGTGATGGAATCCCAGTTGAGCTATTTCAAATCCTAAAAGATGATGCTGTGAAAGTGCTACACTCAATATGCCAGCAAATTTGGAAAATTCAGCAGTGCCACAGGACTGGAAAAGGTCAGTTGTCATTCCAATCCCAAAGAAAGGCAATGCCAAAGAATGCTCAAACTACAGCACAATTGCACTCATATCACATGTTAGTAAAGTAATGCTCAAACTTCTCCAAGCCAGGCTTCAACAATAACGTCAACCATGATGTTCAAGCTGGTTTTAGAAAAGGCAGAGGAAACAGAGATCAACTTGCCAACATCCTCTGGATCATGGAAAAAGCAAGAGAGTTCCAGAAAAACATCAATTTCTGCTTTATTGACTATGCCAAAGCCTTTGACTGTGTGGATCACAATAAACTGTGGAAAATTCTGAAAGAGATAGGCATACCAGACCACCTGACCTGCCTCTTGAGAAATCTGTATGCAGGTCAGGAAGCAACAGTTACAACTGGACATGGAACAACAGACTGGTTTCAAATAAGAAAAGGAGTAACGTCAAGGCTGTATATTGTCACCCTGCTTATTTAACTTCTATGCAGAGTACCTCATGAGAAACACTGGACTGGAAGAAACACAAGCTTGAATCAAGATTGCCGGGAGAAATATCAATAGCCTCAGATATGCAGATGACACCACCCTTAACGGCAGAAAGTGAAGAGGAACTAAAAAGCCTCATGATGAAAGTGAAAGTCAAGAGTGGAAAAGTTGGCTTAAAGCTCAACATTCAGAAAACGAAGATCACGGCATCCGGTCCCATCACTTCATGGGAAATAGATGGAGAAACAGTGGAAACAGTATCAGACTTTACTCCAAATTCACTGCAGATGGTGATTGCAGTCATGAAATTAAAAGACGCTTACTCCTTAGAAGAAAAGGTATGACCAACCTAGATAGTATATTCAAAACAGAGACATTACTTTGCCGACTAAAGTCCGTCTAGTTAAGTCTATGGTTTTTCCAGTGATCATGTATGGATGTGAGAGTTGGACTGTGAAGAAGACTGAGCGCCGAAGAATTGATGCTTCTGAACTGTGTTGTTGGAGAAGACTCTTGAGAGTCCCTTGGACTGCAAGGAGATCCAACCAGTCCATTCTGAAGGAGATCAGCCCTGGGATTTTTTTGGAAGGAATGATCCTAAAGCTGAAGCTCCAGTACTTTGGCCACCTCGTGCTAAGAGCTGACTCATTGGAAAAGACTCTGATGCTGGGAGGGATTGGGGTCAGGACGAGAAGGGGACGACCGAGGATGAGATGGCTGGATGGCATCACGGACTCAGTGGACGTGAGTCTGAGTGAACTCCGGGAGTTGGTAATAGACAGGGAGGCCTGGAGTGCTGCGATTCATGGGGTCACAAAGAATCGGACATGACTGAGCGACTGGACTGAACTGGACTGAAAGCTTCATGCCAACCCATAAGGTTTTTGTGAGGATTAAATGACAGTAACAGATGAAACCAAATGCATATCAATATTCCTGATGCAGTATACCCACTCAAAATATCAGTTTCTTCCTAGCAAAACCTTCTCAGTGTAAGCAAAGCTGAAAAGGACAGACCTTTAAGAGTAGCCTAAAACATATCAAATTAATTTTAAGCAAAACAAAAAAAAAACAAATGAAGAGTTTAAAGGATAGGTAAATCTTTTTCTATTACCATAATTATTCCTAAGGGGACAATTTTCCTTTGTGGATTAGCTCAAAGTTTGTGGAGTCAATCAAAAAATATATGATTCTAATGGGGGGTGGTGGATTTGTTCTTTGAGATAAATCTTCAAAATCAAATTACAAACTTTGAAAGATGATACTATTACTAAATTTTATTTTTTTATCATAACAATTGCTCTTTTGAGATCATTTCTAAGTAATTCTTTATTTATAAGCAATTCTGAGCATGTTCACAAGTAAATACGTCCTTTCTGAATTATTGGAACATTGGGAAAAGTTGATTGAAACTTGCAATTGAAAATAAACCCATAAATGTCAACATATGCAGAAAGAAAGGAAAAAAAAAATGGAAGAGTTAGAAAAATAAATAAATATCACAGATTTTTTAAAATAAATGTTTACTTACAAATTACAAGCCCCAAATGGAAAAATACTAGAACTTAGACAAAAGCCTAATGTTAAGAGTGAAGATTATGGAAACTTGGGTCTGATTTGTGTTTTCCTTCACTATTCATTGTCAGAGGATAATAACTTCAGCTTCAATTTACCATTCTCTAGAATAGGAATGATAATATTGCAGGTTTCTTTAGTAAGAAGATTAAGTAAGAGAATGCAAGCACAGTGCATGACATGATTAGGACAGATAATAGGAGGTCAGTATATATAAATTCATATGTTCACAAGTAGATATCAATGGTCCAAATGTTATTATTTTCTTATAGACCATCATTATTTTATGAGAAAGTGTAGTAAAGATTTAAACATGTTTACTAAACAAGAGTTTGAAACATATATGAATAAAACTATGTAACTTTTCCATAGACTACAAAAGAAAACTTGAATAAATGATGTATATTATACTAGTCATATGATACTTCTCATCAAGATAGTCTAAAAATTCCTTTCAAACAAGCACAACACCATTTTACAATTTTGGAAATTATTATAAAATATGTATGTGGAATGTATGCATGAATATGTCTAAGTCATTTGTTAAAAAGAATGCCAATAATGCTGTGTTTTGCATACATCTTGTCTAATGACAACATAATTTAAGATCTTTTAGGTCAGTGTGGTTCTGAGAGATATAGACAAGTAGATATATGAACAAAATACAGTTAAGAATATGCTTTTCAAATGAGGAAAGAAAGGAGAGTCTTATAATAAGCAAAGCCCATTTGAATAAAAATAAAGATATCTTTCATATATCTATGAAGAAATTATATCTTATATAGAAATTAATTTTTAGATTGATCAAAGGGAGTACCTACAACAATTTAAGCAAAAAAAAAAAAGTATTAGAAGACATTGGAATACCACCTTTTACAATCTTGAAGTGTGGAAAACTTTCTTAAGCTTAACAGAATCCAGAAACATGAGAAAAAAATACTGACAGATATAAATCCAGAAAAATAAAATTTTACAAAACGAACTACACAAGTGAAAGTGTGGATAACAGACAAATATTAACAACATATTCAAAATGGCAGCTATTTATTTATTCTTTTAAACAAAATTGAAAACAAGTACACTGCAATACAATGGAAAAATGTCAAAATGTATGGTTAATTTTCAAAATAGATTTTAAATAACAAATGCATATATATTCAGCCTCATAAGTAATGAAGTGGAAGTGTTAGTTGCTCAGTCATGTCTAACTCTTTGTGACCCCATGGACTGCCTGCCAGACTCTGTCTATGGAATTCTCCAGGCAAGAATGCTAGAATGGATTGCCATTCCCTTCTCCAGGGCATCTTCCAGACCCAGGAATTGAACCAAGGCCTCCAGCATTGCAGGCAGATACCATCTGAGCCACCAAGAAAGCCCACAAGTAATGAAATGAATGCAAATTAAAACAAAAAAATATCATTTTTCCCAACTAGATCAAGAAGATTTTGATTAAGAAGATCAAAAATATTGAGTAGAGGCAAGATGGAGATGGAATAAATGATGTTGCAAAGAATGGATATAGTACTTTTTGGAGGGTAATATAATCAAATTTGTAGGTTCAAATTGTGCATATATTTTGACTCAGAAAACCCACTTGCAAAATCCAGTCAAACACAAATGTGTGTGCATTTAATAAATATATTTACAAGTATACTCATTATAGCATTGTCTTTATAGAAAAATAGAAACAATCAAATTATCGATCAGTAGGGGAATTATTTCTTAAACTTTCATATATAATAATTAAAAATTATATGCAGAGCAGAGTACAGAAACACTTAACAATATATTATTGTAGACAAATTCATACATTGCCATAACAGAAAAATAGAAATTACTTGCTGCTGCTGCTGCTGCTGCCAAGTCGCTTCAGTTGTGTCCGACTCTGTGCGACCCCAGAGACGGCAGCCCACCAGGCTCCCCCATCCCTGGGATTCTCCAGGCAAGAATACTGGAGAAAATACTTAAATGTCCATTAATAATAAAATTATTGGGTTTATTTTTCTGTACATATAGAATTATATGTGTCATAACATGGTAAAGCTTAAGATATTCTGTTTTGCTGCTTTGTGAATAGAAAATTTCATAATAATGTAAACGGTTTATTCCATTTTTTGTAACTGCATGCTCAGACACACAAAACACACACATACATGCAGGCACATGCTTCCTCATTTGATTGACTGATCAAAGATCTCCCAAGGATTCGTATAACTATTTCCATGTTAGATTAAAATGGATGCTTTAGGGCATTAGGGCTTAGTTGTCCAAGAATCCTCTCTCCCATTGTGAAAGCCTGAAGAAGGTGAATACTGCTGGAAATGATGCAGACCCTTGAATGACCACATAGACAAAAGACACTCACAGCCAATCCAGGACATCTTTGTTGGATGCTTACATAAAAAAATAAATTTCCAGTTTGGTAAGCAATTGGAAAGTTGGTGTGCATTTTTTATATCAACTAGCATTATATAATTAACACAGATAACTTAAAATTTTACCACAGTGCTGTATAATTGCTTGCAAAATTAACAAACAGCAATTAAGCACACGTAATACGTTAGTTATTGAAATATAAATAAGAAAATGCATATCCTAAATTAAACTTGAGAGGGTTTATCAGAGGATGAGCAGCAGCACATGCATTAAAATGATTGTCAAGGTGGATTCATGTTGATGTATGGCAAAACCAATACAATACTATAAAGTAAAAAAAAAAATAAAAATAAATTAATTTTAAAAATAAATAATAAATTAATAAAAGTGATTGTCAAATAGACTGCCATTTATATTACACATTTATTTAATAATTATTAACTGAAACTATGCTAAAATCATATGTATTAATTATATAGCATAATAAAACTATAATAAAAATACATGTGTACATGTCTTACAAACTTAAGGTGATCAAAGAAATTTTCAGTAAGGGGAAGCTACATATGTCCCATTAAACTTCAAGGTAGTTTAGTAAAATGTAGATTATTGTTTACAAGCTTTCATAGCCATTACTGAAGAACAGAACCATGGTGTGTGCTCGGGAAGAATTCTAACTTTCCATTAGGGCAGACACTGTATTTACTTATTCATTCAAAGCACTTAAAAACCAGGCTTATCTGTTATCTGCTTTATTCTTTTCAGTTCAGTCACTCAGTTGTGTCCAACTCTTTGCAACCCCAAGGACTGCAGCATGCGAGGCCTACCTGTCCATCACCAGCTCCCTGAGTTTACTCAGGTTCATGTCCATTGAGTCGATGATGCCATCCAACCATCTCATCCTCTGTCATCGCCTTCTCCTCCTGCCTTCAATCTTTCCACAATGTTTATTGGATTATTCAACCCATTCAATAGTTTTTATTGAAGGACAAAAAGATTGTGGTGTAAAATCAATGCAGTAATGGTTAAGAACAATTTTATAACCTGTCATAGGCATGTCTTACATGAGAATGTGTGGAGAATATTATTTCTTGTCCCTATGATAGAATTGTCATGTACTTTCATAGAATGGTCATAGCTAAAAACAAAGACTCCTTTAAACTGAACATGCTGATTTTATTTTGATTTCCTAGATTTTGAAGGTAAATATTCTTTAAGACAAGGATTACCAAACACTACCACTACCCCACCCACCCCCAAAAATTCATTATTCCTGTCTCCTTATGTAAGAACCTCATATTTCAGGTTGTATATTTTAACTAGTATATTGATTATATTATAAAATTTGTCTAAACTTATCAGTTCCGTTAGACCACTGGGTCTAACTCTTTGCCACCCCGTGGTGTGCAACAATGCCAGGCTTCCCTGTCCATCACAAACACCCAGAGCTTGACCAAACTCATGTTCATAGAGTCAGGCATCCATCTCATGAAACAATCCAAACATCTCATCCTCTGTTGTCCCCTTCTTCTGCCTTCAATCTTTCCAAGCATCAGGGTATTTTCCAATGAGTCAGTTCTCTGCATCAGGTAGCCAAAGTATTGGAGCTTCAGCTTCAGCTTCAGCATCAGTCCTCCCAATGAATATTCAGGAATGATCTCCTTCAGAATGGACTGGTTGGATCTCCTTGCAGTCCAAGGGACTCTCAAGAGTCTTCTACAACATCACAGTTCAAAAGCATCAATTCTTCAGAGCTCAGCTTTCTTTATGGTCCAATTCTCACATCCATACAGGACTACTGGAAAAACCATAGCTTTGACTAGATGGACCTTTGTTTGTAATGTCTCTGCTTTTTAACATGCTGTCTAGGTTGGTCATAACTTTTCTTCCAAGGAGCAAGCGTCTTTTAATTTCATGGCTGCTGTCCATCTGCATTGATTTTGGAGGCCCCTAAAATAAAGTCTGTCACTGTTTCCATTGTTTCCCCATTTATTTGCCATGAAGTGATAGACCAGATACTATGATCTTCATTTTATGAATGTCGAGTTTTAAGCTAGCTTTTTCACTCTTCTTCTTTCACTTTCATCAAGAGGTTCTTTAGTTCCTCCTCAATTTGTCATAAGAGTGATATCATCTGCATATCTGAGGTTATTGATATTTCTCCCGGCAATCTTGATTCCAACTTGTGCTTCTTCCAGCCCAGCGTTTCTCATGATGTACTCTGCACATAAGTTAAATAAGCAGGGTGACAATATACAGCCTTGGTGTACTCCTTTCCTAATTTGAACCAGTTTGTTTTCCATATCTGGTTCTAACCGTTGCTTCTTGATCTGCATACAGATTTCTCAGGAGGCAGTTCAGGTGGTGTGGTGTTCCCATCTCTTTAAGAATGTTCCACCATTTGTTGTGATCCACATAGTCAAAGGCTTTGGTGTAGTCAATAAAGGAGAATTAGATGTTTTCCTGGAACTCTCTTGCTTCTCTGGAATTCTCTTGCTGTGATTAGATGAATGTTGGCAATTTGATCTCTGGTTCCTTTGGCTTTTCTAAATTCAGCTTGAACATTTGGAATTTCTCAGTTCATGTACTGTTGAAGCCTTGCTTGGGGAATTTTGAGCATTACTTTGCTATCATATGAGATGAGTGCAATTGAGTGGTAGTTTGAAGATTCTTTGGCATTGCCTTTCTTTATGATTGGAATGAAAACTGACCTTTTCCTGTCCAGTGGCCACTGCTGAGTTGTCCAAATTTGCTGGCATATTGAATGCCACACTTAAGAGCATCATCTTTTTTTTTTTTTTTTTCAGGATTTGAAATAGCTCAACTGGAATTCCATCACCTCCATTAGCTTTGTTCAAAGTAATGCTTCCTAAGGCCCACTTGACTTCACACTCCAGGATGTCTTTCTCTAGGTGACTGATCACACCATCATGGTTATCTGGGCCATGATGATCTTTTCTGTACAGTTCACCTGTATATTCTTGTCACCTCTTCTTAATATCAGGTCCTGGTGGCTCAGACAGTAAAGAGTCTGCCTGCAATGCAGGAGACCTGGGTTTGACCCCTGGGTCAGGGAGAACCCCTGGAGAAGGAAATGGCAATCCAGTCCAGTATTCTTTCCTGAAAAATCCTTTGGACAGAGGAGCCTGGCAGGCTAGAATCCATGGGGTAGCAAAGATTCTGCTACAATGAGCAACTAAGATGACCTCTTAATATCTTCTGCTTCTGTTAGATCCATACCATTTCTGTCCTTTATTGTGCATAGCTTCACATGAAATGTTCCCTTGGTATATCTAACTTTCTATAAGAGATCTCTAGTCTTCCCCATTCTATTGTTTTCCTGTTTCTTTGCACTGATCACTGAGGAAGGCTTTCTTATCTCTCCTTGCTATTCTTTGGAACTCTGTATTCAGATGGGTGCATCTTTCCTTTTCTCCTTTGTCTTTCATTTCTCTTCTTTTCACAGCTATTCATAAGGCCTCCTCAGACAGCCATTTTGCTTTTTTGTGTTTCTTTTTCTTGGGGATAGTCTTGATCTCTGTCTCCTGTACGATGTCACGAACCTCCATCCATAGTTCATCAGGCACTCTGCCTATCAGATCTAATCTCCTGAATCTATTTCTCACTTCCTCTGTATATCATAATGGATTTGATTCGATGTGATTTGAATCAAATTTGATTTAGGTCATATGTGAATGATCTAGTGGGTTATCCAACTTTCTTCAATTGAAGTCTAAATTTGGCAATAAGGAATTCAGGATCTGAGCCACAGTCAGCTCCTGGTCTTGTTTTTGCTGACTATAGAGCTTCTCCATCTTTGAATGCAAAGAATATAATTAATCTGATTTCAGTATTGACCATCTGGTGATGTCCACGTGTAGAGTCTTTTCTTGTGTTGTTGGAAGAGGGTGTTTGCTATGACCAGTGCATTGTCTTGGCAAAACTCTGTTAGCCTTTGCCCTGCGTCATTTTGTACTCTAAGGCCAAATTTGCCTGTTACTCCACGTATCTCTTGAGTTCCTATATTTGCATTTCAGTCCCCTATGATGAAAGGGACATCTTTTTTTGGTCTTAGTTCTAGAAGGTTTTATAGACCTTCATAGAACTGTTCAATTTCATTTCTTCAGCACTAGGGATTAAAGTATAGACCTAGGTTAGTGTGATATTGCATAGTTTACCTTGGAAATGAACAAAGATCATTCTGTCACTTTTTAGATTGCACCCAAGTACTGCATTTTGGATTCTATGTTGACTATGAGGGCTACTACATTTCCTCTAAGGGATTCTGACTCACAGTTCAGTTCAGTTCAGTTCAGTCGCTCAGTCATGTCCAACTCTTTGCGACCTCATGAATTGCAGCATGCCAGGCCATCCTGTCCATCACGAACTCCAGGAGTTCACCCAAACTCATGTCCATCGAGTCGGTGATGCCATCCAGCCATCTCATCCTTGGTCATCCCCTTCTCCTCCTGCCCCCAATCCCTCCCAACATCAGAGTCTTTTCCAATGAGTCAACTCTTTGCATGAGGTGGCCAAAGTACTGGAGTTTCAGCTTTACCATCATTCCTCCCTAAGAACACCCAGGACTGATCTCCTTCAGAATGGACTGGTTGGATCTCCTTGCAGTCCAAGGGACTCTCAAGAGTCTTCTCCAACACCACAGTTCAAAAGCATCAGTTCTTTGGCACTCAGCTTTCTTCACAGTCCAACTCTCACATCCATACATTACTACTGGAAAAACCATAGCCTTGACTAGACAGACCTTATTCAGCAAAGTAATGTCTCTGCTTTTTAATATGCTATGTAGGTTGGTCATAACTTTCCTTTCAAGGAGTGTCTTTTAATTTCATGGCTGCAATCACCATGTGCACTAATTTTGAAGCCCCCCAAAATAAAGTCTGAGACTGTTTCCACTGTTTCCTCATCTATTTTCCATGAAGTGATGGGAACAGATGCCATGATCTTAGTTTTCTGAATGTTGAGCTTTAAGCCAGCTTTTTCACTCTCCACTTTCCCTTTCATTAAGAGGCTTTTTAGTTCCTCTTCACTTTCTACCATAAGGGTAGTGTCATCTGCATATCTGAGGTTATTGATATTTCTCCTGGCAATCTTGATTCAAGCTTGTGTTTCTTCCAGTCCAGCGTTTCTCATGATGTACTCTGCATATAAATTAAATAAGCAGGGTGACAATATACAGCCTTGACGTACTCCTTTTCCTATTTTGAACCAGTCTGTTCCATGTCCAGTTCTAACTGTTGCTTCCTGACCTGCATATAGGTTTCCCAAGAGGCAGGTCAGGTGGTCTGGTATTCCCATCTCTTTCAGAATTTTCCACAGTTTATTGTGATCCACCCAATCAAAGGCTTTGGCATAGTCAATAAAGCAGAAACAGATGTTTTTCTGGAACTCTCTTGCTTTTTTGATGATCCAACGGATCTTGGCAATTTGATCTCTGACCCACAGTAATACATATAATGGTCATCTGAATTAAGTTCTCCCATTCCAGCCCATTTTAGTTCACTGATTCCTAAAATGTCAATATTCACTCCTGCCATCTCTTGTTTGACCACTTCCAATTTACCTTGATTCATCTACTCAAGGTAACTTATCAGCAAATAGGTTCTATTTATGGATAAAAGTGAGCCATGAGATACGGTAAAAAAGTGTGTATACTACTCTGTAGGATAGGTGGACATACCCTAATTTCTCTTAAATTTTGCTTTTCTCCTTCCCACAAACCTTCTAATGTGTTCTCTCACACTTTTAGAATGAAAGTGAAAGTGATAGTTATTTAGTCTTTTCTGAGTCTTTGTGACACCATGGATTGTAGCCTGCCAGACTCCTCTGTTCATGGAATTCTCCAGGTGAGAATACTGGAGTGCATAGCCATTTCCTTCTCCAGGGTATATTTCTGACCCAGGGATCGAACCCAGATATCATTCATTGCAAGCACGTTCTTTACCATCTGAAAGCTGGAATCAAAAACTAAACCACTAAATATCAATCAGATTAGCCGGAATTTGGAACACTGATAATAACAAACATTGCTAAGATGTTGAGCAACAGAAACTCTCATTCATTGCTGATGTAAAATGTAAATCAGCCACTTTAGAAAACAGTTTATCACATATGTAAATACACTCATCATTTGATCTAGGCTTTCCTTGGTATTTAACCAAAGGATTTGAAAACATATGCACACAGAAACCTGCATATAGATGTGTAGAGCAGCCTTATTCATAATTACCAAAACGTAGAAGCAACCAAGATGTCCTTTAGTCCATGAATGGATAAGCTGTGGTATTTCTAGATGATGGAACTGTTGTTCAATTGCTAAGTCATGTCTAACCCTTTGGGAACCCATGGACTCTGGCACACCAGGCTTCCCTGTCCTTCATTAACACCCAGAGTTTGCTCAAATTCATGTCCACTGAGTCGGTGATGCTGTCCAGTCATCTCATCCTCTATCACCCCCTTCTCCTCCTGCCTTCAATTTCCCCAGAATCACTGACTTTTCTAATGGTTCATTCAAAGTATTGGAGCTACAGCTTCAGGCTCAGTCCTTCTAAAGACTATCCAGGATTGAGTTCCTTTGGAACCAGTTCCTTTGACTGGTTTGATCTTTTTGCAGCCCAAGGGACTCTCAAGAGTCATCTCCAGCACCACGATTAGAAAGGAAATTATTCAGTGCTAAAAAGAAGTGAACTATCAAGCAGTGAAAAGACACAAAAGAACCTAAAATGCGTATTACTGAATGAAAGACGCCAACCTGAGAAGCCCACACACTGTATGATTCCACCTGCATGACATTCCGGGAAAGACAGATCTATAGAGACAACGAAGAGATCAATGGTTGCCTAGGAAGAAAGATGAATAGGCAGAATGCAGAGTTTCAGGACAGTGAAAATACTCTGTATGACGCCATAATGATGGATATATGTCGTTATATTGTTGTCCAGACCCACAGAATTCACAACATCATGAGAGAACCCTATTTTATACTATGGGTTTGGGGTGATTGTGAAGAGTTAATGAAAGTTCATCAATTGTAGCAAATGTACAACTCAGGAGGGAGTTTTTGATAGTGAGAAGACTAGGAATGGGTGAGGGCAAGGAGTGTGCGAGAAATCTTCTTACCATCCTGTCAACTTTTTTGTGAATCTAAAACTTCTCTAAAAAACAACATCTTAACAGACAACAACAAAAGCAGAATTCATCCTATTATTTTGCTCTCAGAACTATCTAGCCGTTCCTCTTGGCTTACTCTCCTCCCCACAGTTCCAAACTCAGGCAGCATTCTTGTTAACATCATCTGAAGTGATGATCCATGTTACATCTTGATACTGAGTTCACCAACTTCCTCATCTCCAGTGCTTTTTTTTTTTTTTTAACCTTACCTCATTCTGATCCATGACAATGAAGGACCTTGTCATTACCAGTGACATTACCACACCCAAAAACAAGCCACTGTAAAATTCCACTTTTCAAAGCCTGACTTTTTACTTCCAGCTTGATTCCTGAATTACTACTGTTACTACACGTCTTAGATTTTATCCAAACCCTCAAACATTCAATCCCACCACTTTCTCACCTAGATCCCCTTTACTAGATTTAATGATCTGTTAATTCATTGTATTAAATTTAATGATGCATTATTATCAATATAGTAATTTCCTTTACATCAAATATCATCATTTCCTTGGGCTCTCTCTTGTTGAACTTGCTTTCAAAATTCCAGAACAAATAGAGACTAATAGCTGCATTGTCAATGTCTAGACAAAATTAGCAAGACATTACTGAAAAAAATCATAGAGTCAAAATAAATAATTTATAATTAAATAAATAATATTAATGATACTTATGAAAGTAGACCACAAACTGGTACTTAATGCTATCAGGCAAGTCTATTATGTTCCTCTTTCCCATTTCTCAAGAAGTCTACATATGAGCCTCCACTTTCTCCCTCCGATCCATACTCAATCCTTTCTCTGACTTCTTCATTCACCCACTAAATCTGTTTTATCATAATAAGTAGCTCTGTGCATGCTACCAATATACTCATCTTAATGAAAATTCTTTGTAGAAGGTGATATTGTTGAATATATATATATATATATGTATATAGAATATATATATATATTGTTGAATAATATATAGCAATGACTTCCTTATGTGGACTTTTTGCCCAGACTTTCACCTCTGCACCAGATTTAAATTTTCAGCCTCACAATGGATAGTTTGAACCAAATGTCTCACAGATGTCACAACTTAATAAATAAAATGTAAGTCTTCATTATTACCCAATCTTATTTTAGAGCTATCCTCTCACCCTATTACAGTCAGTAACATTGTTACCCATTTTTGAATCATCTTTGTTTTCTCATTTTCAAACATCCTTCAGACAGAACTCATCAGCAGACTTGTTGATTCAACCTCAAATGTCTCCGCTTAGTCTCATTTCCACTGTCACTGTTCATGCTTGGGCTTTACATTGTTTTTTAAATTGAGGTATTTTGATACATAAAAGTTTTGTATATTTGAAGAGTACAACTTGATGTTTAAACTATTCTTATCTGGATTATTGCCTCAGTCCTTTGTAACTAGTGTTCATAATCCAGTTTCATCTTTTTTTAAAAATGTATCATCCAAAGTATCTGCTGAAATATAAATAGAGCCATGTAACTTCTCTGGCTAAAACTTCTCACTGTGTCTTATTCCACTTAAAATCCAAACTCTTACTCCATCCTACAGAGCCTGTAAGATATAGGTCCTCTCTGTTCAAGATCACATCTCTACTCAAGGTCACATTTTCTACTTTATCTTCACTTACATATCAGGCGCACTGGTCTTCCTATAAGATCATTCCAACTCTCTCACATTTCAAACATATTTTCAAATATATGACTGTAAAAAGAATCTTAGTTTTCTTTAAAAAATTATTTCTTCTAGTTTTACATAACCAAATCCTTAATCTGTTATGTTGTGTGTGTGTGTGTGTGTGCTTAGTCACCCAGTCATGTCCAATTCTTTGGGACCCCATGGACTGTAGCCTGCCAGGCTTCTCTGTCCATGTGGATTCTCTAGGCAAGAATACTGGAGTGGGCTGCAATGCCCTCCTCCAGGGGATCTTCCCAACCCAAGGATGGAACCCAGGTCTCCCGCATTACAAGCAGATTCTTTACCAACTGAGCCACTAGGGAAGCCCAGGAATACTGGGGTGGGTAACCTATCCCTTCTCCAGGGGATCTTCCTGGTCCAGGAGTCTTTACCAGATGAGCTACCTGGGAAGCCCAAAAGATGCTGCTGCTGCTGCTGCTGCTGCCGCTAAGTTGCTTCAGTCCTGTCCGACTCTGTGCAACCCCATAGACAGCAGCCCACCAGACGCCTCCGTCCTTGGGATTCTCCAGGCAAGAATACTGGAGTGGGTTGCCATTTCCTTCTCCAACACATGCACGCATGCTAAGTCGCCTCAGTCATGTCCGACTTTGTGTGACCCCATGGACAGCAGCCCACCAGGCTCCTCTGCCCACAGGATTCTCCAGGAATGGATTGCCATTTCCTTCTCTAAAAGGTGCCCCTAGGAAGTATATAAAAAAATAACCTGTCCAGTAGAGTCCACCTTATTCACGTAGCTATAATAACATTTGGTGAGATTTTATACCCTGGATCTTTAAGGAGACCACAAAATAATGTGCTAAGAAGTGACTCATAGTTTCTGATAATAAAACATGTATGTACATTTTGAGTTCTTATATCTAATAAGAATATATTATATATGCATATTATATAATATATTAAATATATATTATATTTATTAAATATAAATATATTATATTATATATTATATAATAACATTATATTATTATTATATAATATTATTATATAATAATATATGCATATATAATACATAACAAATTAAATAGTGTGCTAAGTTTTCTGTAATAAAACTGAACAGATACACTTTTTCTAAAGTGCTAATGAGAACCCCCAAACAATTGGACTGGAGCTTTTCAAGTGCAGCCAGGATCCTCTTCTAAATCATTTGCCATTGTTCTGTTTGCCAAAGACATGTATGTGGCGACATATGCCTCTTGATTCAAGGAATTCATTACTAACTAATCAAGTCCTTTATCAATGTCTGAGTCCTGTAAATACTGAACTTTTATAAATTGTTACAGAAAAACGCATATATTTTTAAAATATACTGCTTAAAACCAGTTACTTGTTTTACATTTGAAACAAAGTGGCTGTGTGTTACTGAAGTTCTTGTTTTCTCTAAAGAGAAAAGTGTGTGTGCGTGTGTTTGTGTGTGTGTGCGTTTTCCACTGTAAGCAGCAGCCCTGCTGCTGGGTGATAGGAAAGGCGTTTTAAATCTCTTTGATGAAGTGAGCCATTTTCTGCTTGGTTTCAAGCTTAAAATGGATCCCCCATTGTGCAACCACAAAAGCACATTATATGTCTTCCATAACACCGCTAAATTCCTCTCTAAGAAATGTGAGGGGAATGTTAGAGCAATGTGTTTAATCACCGCATGCCAAATATTGTGCTAGTATCCCAGTATTTACTTACTTTAATAAATATATTTTAAGTGAAAAATACTCATATTACAAGAGTAACTTGAGAATTTAATAGTGCTAAACAGTTTTACTTGTTCTTTTACTCTAATAAGTGTGATTTTAGACATAAACAGCATTAAATATCTTTATAAACAAATGATTATCATATTATGTTCATCAACATATAATTAAAGAAACATACAAATCAACAGCATATGAAAACTCTATATAACCATCCAAGAAATGTTTCTAAGATGACGAGAAATTATTTATTTCGCTGAGTAATAAAGAACAAGATATTAAGCTCACAGGGAAAAATGTGAGAGACACAGTAGACAGCTTTTGTCATTGTGACAATATAATTAAATTCTAGGTATTAAGTAAGCGGCAACAAATTCCTTATTTATTTCTTAATAAAACTTGTGCTAATTAAGCAAGTAGATTAATACTTATACAATGACTTCTTTCTGGACAAACCACAGGAACATAGACTAATAAAAAACAGGAGGTTAGGAATTAGGTAGATGGGCTGGTTATGAACATGGAAGGGGAGGAAACGACATACTCTCATTCAGTTGTTCTAAAGCCTAATGATATCAGTCACCTGAAGGGGTTGCTAAAGTTCCGATTGCTGGGCTCCATCCACAGAGTTTCTCATTTAATAGGTCTGGGACTGGATACTTGTATTTGCCTTTCTAACAAATCCCCAGGCAATGCTGATCCTGCCAATCTGGGAAACACGCTTAGAGATCTGAATGTTCTTTTCTACAGTTAAAAGAGAGAAGTTCATTTTTCCTTGTGGTTTCCTTTGCTGTGCAAAACTTTTAAGTTTCATTAGGTCCCATTTATTTATTTTTATTTTAAAATTTTTATTACTCTAGGAGATGGATCAAAAAAGAGCTTTTGCGATATATGTCAGAGTGTTCTGCCTATGTTTCCTCTAAGATTTTTTTCCACTTTACTTTTTATTTATTTATTTTTCTTTTTTTTCTGTTTATTTATTTTACTTTACAATATTGTATTGGTTTTGCCATACATTGACTTGAATCCGTCATGGGTGTACATCAGCTCCCCATCCTGACCCTCCATCCCATCTCCCTCCTCATCCCATCCCTCTGGGTCATCCCAGTGCACCAGCCCTGAGCACCCTGTATCATGCATTGAACCTGGACTGGCGATTTGTTTCACATATGATAATTTACCTGTTTCAATGCCCTTCTCCCATATCATCCGTTCCTTGCCCTTTCCCACAGAGTCCAAAAGACTGTTCAATACATCTGTGTCTCTTTTGCTGTTTTGCATACACGGTATCATTACCATCTTTCTAAATTCCAGATATATGCGTTAGTATACTATCTAAATTCCATATATATGTGTTAGTATACTGTATTGGTGGAGAAGGCAATGGCACCCCACTCTAGTACTTTTGCCTGGAAAATCCCATGGGTGCCGGAGCCCGGTAGGCTGCAGTCCATGGGGTTGCTGAGTCGGACAGGACTGAGCGACTTCATTTTCACTCTCACTTTTCACTTTCATGCATTGGAGAAGGAAATGGTAACCCACTCCAGTATTCTTGCCTGGAGAATCCCAGGGATGGGGGAGCCTGGTGGGCTGCCAACTGTGGGGTTGCACTGAGTCAGACACGACTGAAGTGACTTAGCAGCTGCAGCATACTGTATTGGTGTTTTTCTTTCTGGCTTACTTCAGTCTGTATAACAGGCTCCAGTTTCATCTACCTCATTAGAACTGATTTAAATGTATTCTTTTTATTGGTTGAGTAATATTCCATTGTGTATATGTACCACAGCTTTCTTATCCATTCATCTGCTGATGGACATCTAAGCTGCTTCCATGTCCTGGCTATTATAAACAGTGCTGCGATGAACATTGGGGTACATGACATCCTCTAAGATTTTTATAGCATTCAGTTTTCTGATTAGGTCTTTAGTCCATTTTGAGTTTATTTTTGTGTATGGTGTTAGAGTCTGTTCTAATTTCATTCTATCGTATGGAGCTGTCCAGTTTTCCCAGCACTGAGTATTGAAGAGGCTGTCTTTTCCCCATTGTCTTTCTTCCTTTGTCATGGATTAGGTGACCATAGGTGTATGGGTTTATTTCTAGACTTACTATCCTGTTCTATTGATCTATATTTCTATTTTTGTGCCAGTACCATATAGTTTTGATGACTAGCTTTGTAGTATAGTTTGAAGTCAGGGAGCCTGATTTCTCCCAACTCTGTTTTTCTTTCTCAAGAAAGAAAGAATTTTTTCTTTCTCAAGATTGGTTTGGGTATTCTGGGTCTTTTCTGTTTCCTCACAAATTTTAAAAATCTTCATTCTACTTCTGTGAAAAATGCTATTGGTAACTTGATAGGGATTGCGTTAAGTCTGTAGATTACTCTGGACAGTATATTCATTTAATGGGAAAAGAATATTGCAAATAAAGTTACTGACAAAATATTAAAATAAAAACTTTAAAAACAGCTCATGCAGCTCAATATCAAAGAAATTAACAACCCAGTGAAAAAATGGGCAAAAAATCTAAGGAGACATTTCTCCAAAGAAGACATGGTCAAGAGGCACATGAAAAGATGCTCAGTATCACTATTGGAGAAATGCAAATCAAAATTACAATGAAGTATCACTTCTCATCTGTCAGAACAGCCACCATCAAAAAAATCTACAAATAACAAATACTACAGAGAGTGTGGGGAAAAGGAAGCCCTCCCACACTACTGATGGGAATGGAAACTGATAAAGCCACTATGGAGACCAATATGGAGGTTTCTTAAAAAGCTAAAAATAAAGCTACCATATGACCCAATGACCATACTCCATATATCTAGAGAAAACCAAAATTCAAAATATATGTGTACCCAGGTGTTCATTGCAGTACTACTTACAATAGCCAGGACATGGAAGCAAACTAAATATATATCAAAAGAAGAATGGATAAAGAAGATGAGGTACATATATAAATGGAATATTTTTCGGCCATAAAAAGAATGAAATAATGCCATTTGCAATAACATGAATGGACCTAGAGATTATCATACTGAGTGAAGTAAGTCAGACAGATAAAAGACAAATATAAGATATTGCTTATATGTAGAATTTAAAAAATGGTACAAACTTATTTACAAAACAAAAATAGAGTCGCAGATGTATAAAACAAACACACAAAGGTGGTGTGGGGTGGGGAGGTTGGAATTGACTTATACACTCTGCTATATATACAATAGGTAATACTGAAGTGAAGTCGCTCAGTTGTGTCTGACTCTTTGCAACCCCATGGACTGTAGCCTACCAGGTTCCTCCGTCCATGGGATTTTCCAGGCAAAATACTGGAGTGGGTTGCCATTTCCTTCTCCAGATCTTCCCTACCCAGGGACTGAACCTGGGTCTCCTGCATTGTAGGCAGACACTTTACTGTTTGAGCCATATAGCACAGAGAACTCTAATAAATATTCTATATGGCCTATATGGGAATAGAATCTAAAACAGAGTGGCTATATGCATAACTGATTTACTTTTCTGTATGGCAGAAACTAATGCAACACTGTAAATTCACTGTACTCCAATAAAAATTAATTAAAAAAAAAAAGAAGTTCAACTCAACATGAGCTAATAGTTGCTCAGGGTCATTGGTGTTATATATAGTGTGTGGTGAGAGATAGAAAACAAGGGCTGAAGCCAGGAGATAAGGAACATCCAATGAAATAGGGCTAAATAAGAGGGAAGACAAAATTTTTCAGGACTTGGGATGTTGAACAATTCAGGGGTTTGAAACTCTCAGACAGTCTCAGCCAGGCTTAGAAACTGAATTACACATTCATTAGGCTAGAACCACAGGCTTTTTCATGAAACATCTTAATCAGAAATCAGACAACTGGAGTAGCAGTATTTAAAATTCATCTCCTGTTTTGTTTATTTAGTAGAAAAAAGTTCATGGTTCATGAAATTTGCAGCTGTATACAGGCATCTATACAACTGCAATTTGAAAGGTGCGTCAGGGATTGACTAGATGTTCACCAAATCTGTTTTTATTTCTTCTTGAGCATACAGGTAGTTCAAACACCCTATCCTCCCTTTTAGTTATCCAATGAGTTTTAGTCAATGAGATGTGATTTATGTCAACTTTTAGACTGGCATTTTTTTTTGTTTTTTTCTTTTTTAAATTTATTTATTTTTAATTGGAGGGTAGTTGCTTTACAATAGATATGCATATGTCCCCTCCCTCTTGAACTGTCTTCCTACCTTCCACCCTTAACTGGCATTTTTAAAAAACTTCTCTCACCATCCTACATGCTTAGTCTCTCCCTTTCCTTGTATACTGTCTGATGGTAGAAGAGGATCAAGCCCAGCAATATGTCATAGTTACATGGTAGAATGAACCTATGTTTATATTTTGGAACAAAGCTCCTCCCCCTAACTCACTAATGGCATTACACTGTGACAGCGCATGAAATATGATTTAGTGGGCTAATACACTGAGATTTGTTTTTGTTTTCTTTTTTGGTGTGTGTGTGTGCGTGCAGACATTTTAAAAAAATTATTCATGTGTTTTTATAAGTAAATGATCTTCCTATGTGTCTGGATAATTTTGTGGTGATTAAAAATAACTGCAAATATTTTGATATTTATTCCACAGAGAGGTGGAGTTTATGTTCCTTCTCTTTGAGTTTGGTCAGATCTATGTCTGCTTGACAATAGGATATGGTAAAAGTGATGTACCAGTTTCCAGGCTAAAGTCCTGAAGGACTCTCAGAACACTCAGTCTTAGAATTCAGCCACTATCCTATGAAGAAGCTTAAGCAGTCCCATGGAGAGTTCTAGCAGTTTGCCAGCCACTGGGTAAACTATTTTGGAAACGGATCCTCTTGTCTGGTTTGCGTGAAAACTAGCATTCTTTGCAGTAGAGAGAAGCTGTTCCAATGTTTTAGATTTATTACACAGTAACAGATAACTGAAAGAGAACCTTTTCCTACATAAACAGAAATATATTTTATTGGAGTCATTCTTTTCTTGGATGAATATATTTGAAGTACATTCTAATAGTATCATATGTTAAGTATTCTTTTGCCAAAAACAAAAAAACAAAAAAACAAAAAAAACAAAACAACCCTGTATAAAGGTAGGTATTCTTTTCTACCCTACTCACATGAGCCTCCTCAGAGGAGATATTGGAAAATATAGTAGAGAATACAGATCATGGGAAACCACCTAGGTAATAATTGGAACTGTGATAAAAAGAAATAAACTAGACATAGAAAAGTAGTAGAAGGAGAAAAAATGCAGCATCTATTTTGGGGCAGAGAGGTGTCAAATACTATTTATCATTTCATGCAGCTTTAATCTGTATGTCATGTTGTAGTGTTTCGTGTTTGTGTCCATTTTTGCCACTGAAATGCAAGTTTTTTGACAAGAGGATACTGCCCTTTGTCTCAGTATCCCCAGATAATGACTGTCATGCATAGGTTATGCAGGTATTACTTTTTTTTAAAAAAGAAGCTAATGCTCTTCTGTCTT
Organism: Ovis canadensis; assembly: GCF_042477335.2. Taxonomy (NCBI): domain Eukaryota; kingdom Metazoa; phylum Chordata; class Mammalia; order Artiodactyla; family Bovidae; genus Ovis; species Ovis canadensis. The sequence continues at coordinate 78,645,008 of NC_091250.1, forward strand.
CTGTTCCATCTAATCCCCCAAGATTTATAACACTGAGATAAAAGAAACATTTTAAATAATTTTATCACTGAGTATTTTTAAAAAAGATAATTACATTCACATTGCTTTTGATTTGTAGGGATTACTTTTAATATTTTGATTTAATTATATTTTATAATTTCATAAAATATTTACATAACTTTAAGATGACATTGACAAAACATGGTACTTTAAGAGGAGACTAACTTCCACCTCTGTCTTCTCTCTGTGTTTTCCTCTCACAACAGGAAACTTCTTTCATAATTTTAAAATTTATATAACAGTTTTTAAATTTTCTAAAATATAATGGTATGCACACACACACGTACTTAAAAAAATTAAAAGCATAATTCTATAGATACTTTTTGATAACCTGATTAATTTAGAAGTTGTATTATAAAGAAGATCACACATTGTGGTATATAGTGGTCTTCTTTTTTTTTTCTCCTCAATTTTGTGATACCCCATTGGGATGATTTACCTTCATTTAAAATTTTTGTGTTTAATCAGTTTCCTTTCTCCTGCCTCCTCTGTTACCTCATCTCTTAATAATTTTCCTTTCCTCTTACTATCTCTATTCCAAGAACAATAATTTCCCTGTTTCTTAACCTTGTCTTCCTTTTGTTTTCCCTCATAACCTTCACACATAATTTTCCCTCATCCTAGAAAGGTCTTTACCAATATATGCGGACAATTAATCTCTGTATCATGCTTCCATCAGTGAATAAGACCCAATTAAATGAGGTATTTCTGACATTTATCTAAAATGACATCCTATCATACTCTGTACCCCTTCCTTGCGTTTTTAACTTCTTAATTTGTTGTCACCTTCTTAGATACTTGCTTGTTTACTTTCTGTTTGTCTTCCTCCGTGAGAAATCAGCTCTGTTAACACAAGGACTTTGTCTATTTTGTTCACTTTTCTGTCTCCAGTGATGAGAAACCCTGCACAAAGCAGGTTGTCAGAAATCATTGCAGAATAAAAGTGTTTGAATAGCAAAGAGCCAATTACCTTGCTGAAGAGAAGTCGGTGATCTGTCACTTGATGTGAAATCCAATGTTTTCTCTCTGGAGTGTAGCTTGGATTATCTTGCTGAGAAATAAAATTGTGCTTTACTTGCCCCCAGGCTTAGGAACAGGCTATCTTGAAGCTTTGTTAGTACTTCATTTTTGTCATTAAATATAATTGCCTTTCATTTCCTGGCACTTTGAGCTTCCCTGGTGGCTCAGATGGTAAAGAATCTGCCCACATTCAGGAGACCCAGATTCCATCCCTGGGTTGGGAAGATCCCCTGGAGAAGGGTATGGCAACCCACTCCAGTATTTCTGCCTGGGAAATTCCATGGACAGAGGAGCCTGGCAGGCTACAGTCCATGGGGTGGAAAAGAGTCAGACACAACTGAGCAACTAACACTTTCACTTTCACACTTCAGCAAGTCTGAAACCACATGATTTGAGTTTCAGATTTTATTTCTCTTCTCATCTTCTTATGAGCTAGGAAGATGGGGAAAGGAGGGAGAAGGTCTATTAAACGTTCCAGAATCACAGGACAGTATGGAAAATAAGAATGTGCAAATGAAGACTCAAAAATGTAAAAATGAAAGCAATAGTGGCATCATCTTGTTCATTAGAGACTTGAATTAGTTGAGATATTTCTGAATTTAACAGTATTTTAAATGTAATGGATATACTTTGTTAGTGGTTTCTGGTTACAGGTAACAAAAGCCAATTCAAGCACTTTGAGTAAAAAGGAAATCATAGCTGAGACAGACTGAGGAGTTAGAATTTACTAGATGGACACAAGGATGTTTCATAGAATCTAGTTAATGTAAATGAGGAAACTGTGTTAGGCTCAATATCCCCTTGTAATGAGAATTTTATACTACTACTCTTATTAAATGGTAATGAACTGAATATAACAATACTCACAATTTTTTAAAAAATCAATAAAATAACCAATTTTAATATTAAAGGAATCAAAATAGAATTTATTAATAATAAAACAATGTGTACTTTGATATTAAATAGCCTAGATACAATTATGCATGAAGATATAATGATGGAGTTAAATGCTTGGATTAAATAGAATCACATGGATCATCATGATGTGCTATAATAGTTTATTATGCAACTGCCTGGCATATGTGATTTAAGTATTGACAGTCCTGTTTCTATAGATGTTGTGACTTTCAGAATAAGTAATTTATTTTTGCAAAACTTGAATGTAACATAGTGTAATTTTCTGTTGGCTAACATGGTGGTTTCATTCCTGTAACACTGGAATATTGAAAGTCACACAAAATTCTTTGCAATCACATTGAAATGGATTCTAGTTTTAGATAATTATAATGAGATTTTTAAACCCAGAGTAATGTAAAATAGGGATCCAAGTTTTATAAATAAGGGGGTAATACTTTACGGTACAGGATACTCCTAGAATTTCAAGATATCAAGTATCACTGGATCCTTCCCAATAATTGCCCATCAAATATTATGAAATACAAAATATTCTTAAATATTTCTTAATGCTGTCTAGAGTATGGAATTGTTTTCACTGGAAGCCATTAATGTAAGGCATTGCAGAAAATCCTAAGGATATTACCTTTTATGCTGAAACAGGGAGCTACTACAGGATTTTGAGCAAAAGAATCCTACAAGCTGATAATGTTTACAGAGGTTGAAAATAGACACTAGGTATTAAGGGAAGAAATAAGAGGACTAATGAAGAAGCTGTTGAAAATAATTCAGATGAAAACAATGTTAGTTTAAACCAAGGATTAAGTGGATATGGTCTAATTCTATAGGTATTTTAAGGGGATAACCAATAAAATACGATACTGAATTAAGACTGAAAGGAGGGAACCAAGAATCACATCAGTGCATTAGATAGACTGAAGTTACCATTTAGTGAGATAGTGAAGATTTGAGGAGGACAAGCATTATGTGATAGAGTTGATCTTTGAGCAGGCATTGAACATTGTCCAGTTTGAACTTGTGATATATAGTAGACATCAAGCAGAAACCTCTAGCTTACAGTTAGGTATAAGAATCTGGAGTTTATGGAGAGGAGTCTTGGCAGAATGTCACCAACCAGTTCATGTGAGAAGTCCAACCCACCTAGCTGCTGAAGCAAGACCATAATTGGGGAGTTCACGGGAAATTATATAGAAATCTTTGACTCTGTGATCTCACAACCAAGTATGTGGTGGGAGGCCCAAGGTCACTGGTGTTCAGGAGGGTCAACATTTAGGAAGAAGGGCAGGCATAAAGGAGAGAGCATAGTGATGATACATGAAGATCCAACACACATTTCTGAACCTGTTAGTCATCACATCTGAATCCGACAAATATCTTCAAAGGCTTATGGCCACTACTGCTTCTATGCATTCAAAACCTACCATGAATTTCACTTTTTGCCATTTTGACTTTGCAATCATACAGAAAAGTGGGTTCTTAAAAATTTGGTTTCCAGAATAACCAAGCCACAGAAAAGAGTCTACTGCCATCTACACTTAGACAGTTTTATATCCAAGCACATTCTTTTGGCCATATTAAGCTTCCATCTAAACATGATATGTTTCAATCTAATAAGATGCAATGGTCCCTCATAAAACCCCAAATATGCTATTCCACTCCCCCAAGGAGAATATGCAAAGTCTTACTTTATTCATCTTGAGGTGATATTCATTTTTCTGAGTCACACTTCCCCTTTGATATCTTCTAAGTTATATATTGAAATATCAAGTTCAGTTCAGTTCAATTCAGTCTCTCAGTTGTGTCCAACTCTTTGCAACCCCATGGACTACAGCACGCCAGGCTACTCTGTCCATCACCAGCTCCCGAAGCTGGCTCAAACTCATGTCCATCAAGTCGATGATGCCATCCAACCATCTTATCTTGTCTTCCCCTTCTCCTCCTGCCTTCAATCTTTCCCAGCATCAGGTTCTTTTCCAATGAGTCAGTTCTTCATATCAGGTGGCCAAAGTATTGGAGCTTCATCTTCAGCATCATTCCTTCCAATGAATATTCAGGACTGATTTCCTTTAGGACTGACTGGTTGGATTTCCTTGCAGTCCAAGGGACTCTCAAGAGTCATCTCCAGCACCACAGTTCATGGTATGTCTTGTTTTGGAACTTGTTGGCCCTTGGGTGGAGCTTGGTTTCGGTGTAGGTATGAAGGCATTTGATGAGCTCCTATTGCTTGATGTTCCCTGAATTCAAGAGTTCTCTAATGTTTTCAGGCTTTGGATTTAAGCTTCCTGCTTCTGGTTTTCAGTTTTATTTTTACAGTAGCCTCTAGACTTCTCCATCTATACAGCACCGATGATAAAACATCTAGGTTAAAGATGAAAAGTTTCTCCACATTGAGGGACACTCAGAGAGGTTCACTGAGTTACAAGGAGAAGAGAAGATGGAGGGGGTAGTTAGAGGTAACTGGAATGAGATGCGGTGAGATCAAGAGAGGAGAGAGCAAGCTAGCCAGTAGTCACTTCCTTATGTGCGCTCTATAGTCTGGACCGCTCAGAGGTATTTACAGAGTTATACAGGGAAGAGGAGAGGGAGGAAGTAGACAGAGGTGACCAGGAGGATAAGAGAGAGGAATGAGTAGGAGAGAGACAAATCCTGCCAGTAACCAGTTCCTTAGGTGTTCTCTACCGTCTGGAACACACAGAGATTCACAGAGTTGGATAGAGAAGAGATGGGGGAGAAAAGAGACAGAGGCCACCTGGTGGAGAAAAAGGAGAGGCCAGAGGAGGAGAGAGTGGTCAAGCCAGTAATCTCGCTCTCAGGTAAACTTGGGTAGTGAAGTTTGGGTTTTTAAATGTACAAAATTGACAACAAAAACCTAAGAGCAAAGATTAAAAATCTAGAGTAGAGGTTGGATTTTCAAAGATACAATACTAAAGAAAAGCAGAAGGAAAAAGGAAGAAAGAAAAAAAAAAGAATTATTAAAAAACAAATAAACAAACAAAAAAACAAAACAAAACACCAACAACCATCCAAAGAGTATATATGGTGTTTGCCTTAAAAAAAAAAAAAAGTCTTTTTTTTTTAAATAGTAATACTAGGTTATAGAAATAAAAATTAGAGAAGAAATAGAAGACTTAACAATTAAAAAAAAGCTAGAAAAAAAAGAAAAAAAAACAAAAAAGCAAAAAGCAAAAAAAAAAAAAAGGAATGATTTTAAAAATATTAAAAATATATCTAGCCCTTCTCTGATGTTATGGGCCGTGTGGGCTCACTTCCAAGGTGGTTCCCTCTGTTTAACTTCTTCTGTTTGCTGGTTTTTTAGGCTCACTAGTTCAGTCGCGCTGTGGGGAGGGGGGATGCTGTTTTTGAAGACAATGGTCTGCTTTTCTGGTTGCCTGATGTCCTCTGCCAGCCTACAGAAGTTGTTTTGTGGAGTTTGCTCGGCGTTGAAATGTTCTTTTGAGGAATTTGTGAGGGAGAAAGTGATCTTCCCGTCCTATTCCTCCGCCATCTTTCCCTCCCCTCAGCACCACAGTTCAAAAGCACCAATTCTTTGGCGCTCAGCTTTCTTTATAGACCAATTCTCATATCTATACATGAACATCTGGAAAAACCATACCTTTGACTGAATGGACCTTTGTTGGCAAAGTAATGTCTCTGCTTTTAATATGCTGTCTAGGTTGATCATAGCTTTACTTACAAGGAGCAAGCGTCTTTTAATTTCATGGATGCTGTCACCATCTGCAGTGATTTTGGAGCCCCCCAGAAATAAAGTCTCTTACTGTTTCCATTGTTTCCCCATCTATTTTCCATGAGGTGATTGGACCGGATGCCATGATCTTAGTTTTCTGAATGTTGAGTTTCAAGCCAACTTTTTCACTCTCCTCTTTCACTTTCATCAAGAGGCTCTTTAGTTCTTCTTCAGTTTCTGCCATAATAGCGGTGTCATCTGCATATCTGAGATTATTGCTATTTCTCCTGGCAATCTTGATTCCAGTTTTTGCTTTATTTTGCCACCATTAATACAACTTCTTCTTAATGATAAAGGAATAGAAGCAGAAAAATTAAAAGAATAACATTTGGCATATACTGCTGCTGCTGCTAAGTAGCTTTAGTCGTGTCAGACTCTGTGCAACCCCACAGATGGCAGTCCACCAGGCTCCCCCGTCCCTGGGATTCTCCAGGCAAGAACACTGGAGTGGGTTGCCATTTCCTTCTCCAACGCATGAAAGTGAAAAGTGAAAATGAAGTTGCTCAGTCATGTCCGACTCTTAGCAATTCCACGGACTGCAGCCTACCAGGCTCCTCCATCCACGGGGCTTTCCAGGCAAGAGTACTGCAGTTGGTTGCCATTGCCTTCTCCGTTTGGCATATGCACATATACACAAATACTTTCATTCATACATACACAGAGAAAGACACAGACAAGAAAGAAACGGCTAGAACTACTAATCCTCTTTCCTGCAAAGGATCATGTTGTTGTAACTTGTAGTAATAAATTCCATTTTCTACTACCAATTTCATATTTCCTTTGGTCTCAGAAAGCACCTCAGCTGACTGCAGTCTCTTGACTAGTATGGTAATACCAAACTTCGTTCCCTTAGGATCTGTACCATTAACAATCCTGCCTATTTGAATTGTAGTTTTCCATTAATTGTCATCACAGTCTAGAGTGGTACAAAGAGGTGTCTTCACAAGACTTGTGCGTTTTATGTACTCCTCCCTACTTGCTCTGAGTAGGAGCAGTCATTTTTCCTTTAATAGTTTGGGATGATGTAGAGAAAGGAGATGGTGATTGATAAAGGGGATAAAAAATTTAACAAGGAGTCTTACAGTTACCAGTGATGACTAAGCACCATGAACTGAGTCACAGGATTAACTCTGCTTAAAAATATATATATATATATATATATATGTGTGTGTGTGTGTGTGTGTGTGTGTGTGTGTGTGTATAAAGCTTAAAAAGCTTATAGGACAGAGTTTAACATAAAATAAGTGCTCAGTAAAGGTAAATTTTCTAAAGCAGGGTCTGCATCAAGAAAGGGACTGTATAAGATATTAAACAAGGCAACTGCACAAAACTGTAAAGTGAGAAGCTGACTTGATTTTATATGCTCCCTGATGGTTGCACTGCTATATTTCTTGGCTTAATCAGAATTGGCTCAGGAATTGGGTCAGTGCAAGGCTCTGAGGGGGTTATATCAATTAAGCAAATGTAGAATGTTGAAACAGAAGGACCAGAGATAGTGGAACACACTCAGACTGACAGTGATCTTGTTTCTTGGTTTGAGAATTTGGCTCTCATAGATCCTCCTGAAAAATTAAAATGAAAAATCCTTTAGCATAAGTTATAGCTATATTCTTCTGATAGCCTAGCATAAGCTAAACAACTAATTTGCAATTCATTTTATAGTGCCATAGTGTTCTTACCTTGAGGCCCCAGCTATTCAATTTTGCATATTTTAATAATGAATAAAGTCCCACAGTATTTACTTCATCCTTCTCTGGCTTTTGCAAAACTTATAATAGATCTTTGTCTTTTTCATGAATTATAGCTGCTCTGGTGTCATTAGCTTTTTTAGTTTTGAACACCTGGAACATCTGAGTTGTCCTTTGCCACATGGTATCTTCGGCACATAAGATTATGCATTAACCCCCAATCTTATATCTTCCAAATGCTTTACAACCTAGGTTTTATTAGTTTCTGCTGAAAAACAAACCTGTAAATCATGTTAAGAATATTATCTTTTTTCCCTTGTTTGTAGAGGGAATAAAGCAACACGGAAAAAAAAAAAAAAGATAACAGTTTGCAATCATGACAGGAATGTCAGGGCTAGAAATTTGTATTTCACTGAAACAGGATTGCACTCAGTGTTCCATCCACATTCTACCACAAATTTGAGCTATTTTTAGAAGAATGGAAACTTGAACAAGAACCCACTGAAAATAACCAACTCAATATTATAGAAAAATTATCATTCTAGACAATTCAGTCATTTTCTTTACTCATTTCTTTTGAAGAAACTCATGGTCTTACTCTATGATACATATTAATCATTTTCCAGCTCTTCAGGTTTCTTTATATTTGTATATATAGTTCCTGACTGGGGAAAAATTTATATACTCTGAGGTGCTATTTTTTTTTTTTCCAGCAAATACACCTGACAAAGCCTACAACTATTTTTAGGTTAGTGTTTCTTTCAAACTCATGCTAATTTATTTTACTCTCAGCTTGATCTCAACTTCTCTACATTTCTATTGTACAGTTCTACCAAATACAAGTCTAATATTTTCCTTTAATGTGTTATTCTATTTTGTAGCTCTCTTGGGTGTACAGCATAGCATCACATCTTTAAGTAGGGTCTTTATTGAACTATGAACTACAAACCAGGTGGAAAAGCACAGATTTATAAAACTCCAAAACCAAGTATAACTTATTAATTTTTGCTGAACCATCAATTGAACTGTTGTTATTTTCCTATAAAATTCAGAATATCAGTTTTAAGTAGAACTAAGCCAATATATTTTGTCATTCTATTGAAGTAGAGGATCAATTTTGTTTTCTGGTTTTTGAAATACTGTTCTCATCAGTTTTTATTCATTCCTGTTCCTGTGCTCAACACCCTAACACAGACCTAATCTCCAACTTAATTACTGTTAGGTGTTTTCTAGCTATTACCCTGAAGTTCTTTAAGCAAAATAGTATTCAAATAAATGTGCTCACAGTACAGTCATTTCAGCCTCCAGTGAGGGCATTCCTTTGAGCCAGCATTTTTAAGGCCGTTGTAAAAAACTATCAAATCTGAGTTCCTCAAGCGTACATTCATTCTTACCAGCATCTAATTCCACTCTGTCAATTTTGCCTGTGCTAAATGATCTATAATTTAGTTATTTCTCTTTTCCAGTGAGTCAACTGAAGCTCAGAGAGAAGTTAAATATCTTGAAAATATTACTCATTTAGAGAATGGGGGAATCATGCAAAGTGTTTGTTTTTTATGTTACCTGCTTCACATGTTACTATCTGTTTTCATCAGTATGTTTTCAATTAAAATGAAAACATATAATAAAGTCAAATAAAAAAATAAAGAAATGTAATTTTTGTAACAAAAGCATAGTCTCTAAGCTGTACCTGTAAAAGACTCAGGATGTCCAGGCTCTCATTTCTTATTCTCTGTTACACAGCTTCCATTCTTCATTGTTGCCTCCATTCTTAGAAGGATACTCTACTTGGGGACCTATAATGGCTTCTGGGTTTATTTTACACACATATATACGAATGACTGTGTTTAAAAAGATCATTGTGGACCAAAAGAGTTCAGATGAACAGCATCTAATATAGTAATGCAGACAATACTGATTTAGGGTAAGTCACAATGGGTTTCTCTTGTGGTTCAGAAGGTAAAGAATCTGCCTTCAATGCAGGAGACATGGGTTTGATCCCTTGGTTGGGAAGATCCCCTTGGAGAAGGGAATGGCAACTCACTACAGTATTCTTGCCTGGAGACTTCCATGGACAGAGGAGCCCAGTAGGCTACAAGTCCTTGGGTTTGCAAAGAGTCGGACACAAAGGAGTGACTAACTTCACTAGTGGAATCAAATTATGAAATGTATGAACTGATCAAGTATGGATACTTGGATAAAAATTGAGATGTTTTATCTGTAGAAGAGGAAATTGGGTGCCAGACAAGCAAATCCAGCAAATGGCTACTCTCTGACAGTACTTGAAATTTACCTTTCCAGGCCAATCCCCATAAGTTGCAAAAGTCCTTTATGATTATTCCCATTTCCATCCATAAACCTCTCTACTAGAAAATCCTCATCTTTTCCTGCTGCTGCTAAGTTGCTTCAGACGTGTCCGACTCTGTGCAACCCCATAGACAGTAACCTACAAGGCTCCCCTGTCCCTGGGATTCTCCAGGCAAGAACATTGGAGTGGGTTGCCATTTCCTTCTCCAATGCATGAAAGTGAAAAGTGAAAATGAAGTTGCTCAGTCGTGTCTGACCCTCAGTGTCCCCATGGACTTCAGCCTTCCAGGCTCCTCCATCCATGGGATTTTCCAGGCAAGAGTACTGGAGTGGGGTGCCATTGCCTTCTCCTCATCTTTTCCTAAAACCTGCTAAATCAACTTATGCCTCCAGGCCTAAATTTAAAACATTAATAAAAATACCCTTAATCATCCCAGTCATACTGACTTTGTGCCCACTGAACTGTTATAGGATTTATAGTTTTCATAGGTATTTAAAATAGAGTCTTTTAACAAATATTTCACATTTATAATTTCTATGATCCTTATCTAGACCATAAGAGCCTACTGAATATAGCTCCATTTTCACATCATTAGTTTAGGCAAGTTAGTTAACTTTCTGAGTCTTAATTTTCTCATGTCTAAAATATGCATAATAATAATATTTACCCTTCAGTGGTGGTTTCAGATAAAATCCTGAGAGCTATTCCAGGCATGAATTAAATACACATAATACATTGACTGGCACCCCACTGCAGTATTCTTGCCTGGAAAATCCCACGGATGGAGAAGCTTGGTGGGCTGCAGTCCATGAGGTTGCTAAGAGTCAGACATGACTGAGTAACTTCACTTTCAATTTTCACTTTCCACTTTCATGCATTGGAGAAGGAAATGGCAACCCACTCCAGTGTTCTTGCCTGGAGAATCCCAGGGATGGGGGAGCCTGGTGGACTGCCGTCTATGGGGTCGTATAGAGTCAGACATGACTGAAGCGACTTAGCAGCAATACATTCTCTTATAACGATTATGATGTCTAGTTTCATGCATAGTAGATGCTCTATGAATATATCTTGGATTTCCTTAAGCTAAACTGCTGCTGCTGCTAAGTCGCTTCAGTCGTGTCTGACTCTGTGCGACCCCATAGATGGCAACCCACCAGGCTCCCCTGTCCCTGGGATTCTCCAGGCAAGAACACTGGAGTGGGTTGCCATTGCCTTCTACAATGTGTGAAAGTGAAAAGTGAAAGTGAAGTCGCTCAGTCGTGTCTGACTCTTCGCCACCCCATGGGCTGTGGCCCACCAGGCTCCTCCGTCCATGGGAGTTTCCAGGTAAGAGTACTGGCGTGGGTTGCCGTTGCCTTCTCCATAAGCTAAACTACTGCTCAATATAGTAAAATTATCAGGTAGTTCAATTCTTAAATATAGTTCTTCTTTCTCAATACAGTGTTGGATACTCTGGATCTTCTTCAAATACATTTTAGAATCAGTTTGTCTAGTCCACAAAATAACTTTCTGGGATTTCAACTGTGATTCCTTCAAATCTTCAAATCTATCAATATAGTTGACAGAACTGACATCTTGGCAATATAACCCTCCTAACCATGAACATACACTGTCCCTCCATTCATTTACTTTGATTTCATTCATCAGAGGTTTTTTCTTTCTTTCTTTCTTCATTTAGATCTTGCAAAGATTTTGTTAGATTTATATCTATGTATATTGGTTTTGGGTATTGTATAATTGGTGTTGTGCTTTCAATTTAAAATTTTACCAATTGGTTATTGGTATATAAAAATGTTATTGGCTTTTATGTATTGACTTTGTATGATACCACTTTAATGGCAGAAAGTGAAGAGGAACTAAAGAGTCTCTTGATGAAGGTGAAAGAGGAGAGTGAAAAAGCTGGCTTAAAATTCAACATTCAAAAAACAAAGATCATGGCATCTGGCCACATCACTTCATGGCAAACAGACGGGGAAAAAGTGGAAACCGACAGATTTGCACTTCATGGCAAATAAATGGGGGAAAAGTGGAAATAGTGACAGATAGGGAAAAAGTAGAAACAGTAATTAATTTATTTTCTTGGGCTCCAATATCACTGTGGATGGTGACTGCAGCCACAGAAGTAAAAGACACTTGCTCCTTGGAAGAGAGGTTATGACAAGCCTAGACAGCATATTAAAAAGCACAGACATCACTTTGCCAACAAAGGTCTGTCAAGTCAAAGCTATGATTTTTCCAGTAGTCATGTACGAATGTGCAAGTTAGACCATAAAGAAGGCTGAAGAATTGATGCTTTTGAACTGTGGTCCTGGAAAAGACTCTTGAACGTCCCTTGGATGGCATGGAGATCAAGCCAGTCAATCCTCAAGGAAATCAACCCTGAATACTCTTTGGAAGAATTAATGCTGAAGCTGAAGCTCCAAAACTTTGGCCACCTGATACCAAGAGCTGATTCATTGGAAAAGACCCTGATGCTGGAAAAGATTTAGGGCAAGAGGAGAAAGGGGCAACAGAGGATGAGATGACTGGCTGGCATCACTGACTCAATGGAGATGAGTAAACTCTGGGAGATGGTGAAGAACAGGGAAGCCTGATGTGCTGCCATTCATGGGGTCACAAAGAGTTGGACATGACTCAGTGACTGAACAACAACAACAATCTTGCAAATTTACTATATGATTTGTTAGTTTCAGGAGTTTATTTGTCAGTTCTTTGGGATTTTCTACATAGATAATCATGTCATCTACAAACAAAGACATTTTTAATTCTTCCTTTCTAATCTCTATACTGTGTCTTGTCTTTTCTTATTGCATTATCTAGTACTTCCAGTATGAAATGAAAAGGGTGGTGAGAGTAATTATTCTCTTCTAAAATTTAGTTACAATGAATGTAAAAATTGGGGTTTCCATGGTGGCTCAGTGGTAAAGAATTTGCCTGCCAATGCAGGAGACACGGGTTTGTACCGTGGGTCAGAAGATCCCTTAGTGAAGGAAATGGCAACCCACTTCAGTATTTTTGACTAGGAAATCCCATGAACAGAGGAACCTGGTAGGCTACAGTCCATGGTGTTGAACAGAGCTGGGCATGACTTAGCAACTAAATAACAACAAATGTAAAGTTACATTCCATCAAGCAGGTCAGTATTCTTTGTACTCTAGGCAACCTAACAAAAAAATAACTTCAATACTTAGAAAGCATAAACAATTAGAATTGTTTCTAAATTTCTGCTTAAACATGACAATGTGAAAACATTACATATTTTCCATCCTTTAAATTTTGCTAATAATCCCAGAATTCACTTCTAAAATGTTTTTAAAGCAAATATATTACTAGAGGCCAAAGACAAAACATGTCATGAGAATCTCTGAAAAAATCATAGAGAAGTTTAATAAGTGTATAGAAGAATCTTCATCCTAAATAATAAGACATAAAATTTGTAACAATAGCAAATATATATGTCTTAAATGTACTAATAGATAAGCTACTAAATTATTCTGCAAGAGAATGTAAAGGTATACACGCCCACTAATAGTGAAAATATAATTTTGTGTCAATTTTTGGAGTGCAAAAGCAGTGTCTACCATGATTTTTTGAAATGTACATAGCTTTTGCCCCTGTAAAATTCCTCTTCTGGATTTCTGCCTTATCAAAATTTCAATGTGAAAAATATGTAAGTTGAAAATAGAGTTAACAGCAGAGTGTGTGACAGAAAAAATAGTTTGTCTAAAAGGAAATAGTTAATAAATTATGATTGAGATGGAATTTTAGACAGCTATGAAAAGATCACGGTATAAAAAGATCAGCAAAATATGTAATGTCTACTTTAGGCATTATACCAAAGGATGATCTTTCTTATTATTTAAATAGAGAAAAATATAGTAAGCCATTTTTTCAATATGGAAAAACCATCCAACTCAAATAAAATTTTTTTTGTACATTTAAATGTAAAACAGCAACTCTCATTTAAATTAGCAAAAAATTACACAGCACTTTAACTATTACTGTAACTTTTGAGGATCAGAAATTCATTTTATTCTTAATTTGATCTTTTCATACTTTCAGAGACAGGCGTGGTAATTGCCAACCAGGGGCAATTTCAGTCAACTGTAAATAAAGGCATGTCAACATTAGATACTAAAAACAGGAAGGAGATCAAGATCTTTCTGTTTTCCCTGTAAGTAGATTTCACTCTATGTCTTAACACATTTTGTCCATAAAAAGCTCTAATGTATCTTGGCTTACAAGCACAATGCATTAAAAATGTTGCCAACTTTTTTTTCAATAACTTAACAGTTTCCCACTGTCACTTAAAATGACCCCTTATGAACTTGCAGACCAGCAAAAGCAGAGAGATTCTTGCTTAGAAAAAAGCAACCTAGACAAATACACATTTCTTAAGCTATCTAAAATATTTTAAGCTAGAAAATAGGAGGCGATAGCTGTTAACAGTGACTTAAAAAGATAAAAATAACTGTATAGAAAGTATTGTAGGTGAAAAGATTTTAAATGTATTTTATCACGCACATCTCGGCTGCTAGCTTTGAAAAAAAATCAGAATATGTTTAGGTTTTGACTTCAAGTTTCAATTAGGTAAAACAGAACATCTTCCAATATATTGTTTACAGGTGCTATAATGAATCAGGGCAAAGACTAATAGAGTTTTGCCAAGAAAAGGCACTGGTCATAGCAAACACCCTCTTCCAACAACACAAGAGAAGACTCTACACATGGACATCACCAGATGGTCAACATCGAAATCAGATTGATTGTATTCTTTGCAGCCAAAGATGGAGAAGCACTATACAGTCAACAAAAACAAGACCAAGAGCTGACTGTGGTTCAGATCATGAACTCCTTATTACCAAACTCAGACTCAAATTGAAGAAAATAGAGAAAACCGCTAGACCATTCAGGTATGACCTAAATCAAATCCCTTATGATTATACAGTGGAAGTGAGAAATAGATTTAAGGGTCTAGATCTGATAGATAGAGTGCCTGATGAACTATGGAATGAGGTTCGTGACATTGTACAGGAGACAGGGATCAAAACCATCCGCATGGAAAAGAAATGCAAAAAAGCAAAATGGCTGTCTGGGGAGGCCTTACAAATAGCTGTGAAAAGAAGAGAGGCGAAAAGCAAAGGAGAAAAGGAAAGATATCAGCATCTGAATGCAGAGTTCCAAAGAATAGCAAGAAGAGATAAGAAAGCCTTCTTCAGCAATCATTGCAAAGAAATAGAGGAAAACAACATAATGGGAAAGACTAGAGATCTCTTCAAGAAAATTAGAGATACCAAGGGAACATTTCATGCAAAGATGGGCTCGATAAAGGACAGAAATGGTATGGACCTAACAGAAGCAGAAGATATTAAGAAGAGGTGGCAAGAATACATGGAAGAACTCTACAAAAAAGATCTTCATGACCCAGATAATCATGATGCTGTGATCACTAATCTAGAGCCAGACATCTTGGAATGTGAAGTCAAGTGTGCCTTACAAAGCATCACTGTGAACAAAGCTAGTGGAGGTGATGGAATTCCAGTGCAGCTGTTTCAAATCCTGAAAGAGCATGCTGTGAAAGTGCTGCACTCAATATGCCAGCAAATTTGGAAACCTCGGCAGTGGCCACAGGACTGGAAAAGGTCAGTTTTCATTTCAATTCCAAAGAAAGGCGATGTCAAAGAATGCTCAAACTATAGCACAATTGCACTCATCTCACATGCTAGTAAAGTAATGCTCAAAATTCTCCAAGCCAGGCTTCAGCAATACATGAACCGTGAACCCCCTGACGTTCAAGCTGGTTTTAGAAAAGGCAGTGGAACCAAAGATCAAAATGCCAACATCCACTGGATCATGGAAAAAGCAAGAGAGTCCCAGAAAAACATCTAGTTCTGCTTTATTGACTATGCCAAAGCCTTTGACTGTGTGGATCACAATAAACTGGGAAATTCTGAACGAGATGGGAATACAAGACCACTTGTCCTGCCTCTTGAGAAACCTATATGCAGGTCAGGAAGCAACAGTTAGAACTGGACATGGAACAACAGACTGGTTTCAAATAGGAAAAGGAGTATGTCAAGGCTGCATATTGTCACCCTGCTTATTTAACTTATATGCATCATGAGAAACGCTGGACTGGAAGAAACACAAGCTGGAATCAAGATTGCCGGGAGAAATATCAATAACCTCAGATATGCAGATGACACCACCCTTATGGCAGAAAGTGAAGAGGAACTAAAAAGCCTCTTGAGGAAAGTGAAAGAGGAGAGTGAAAAAGTTGGCTTAAATCTCAACATTCAGAAAATGAAGATCATGGCATCTGGTCCCATCACTTCATGGGAAATAGATGGGGAGACAGTGCAAACAGTGTCAGACTTTATTTTTTTGGGCTCCAAAATCACTGCAGATGGTGACTGTAGCCATGAAATTAAAAGATGCTTACTCCTTGGAAGAAAAGTTATGACCAACCTAGACAGGATATTCAAAACCAGAGACATTACTTTGTCGAATAAGGTCCATCTAGTCAAGGCTATGGTTTTTCCCGTGGTCATGTATGGATGAGAGAGTTGGACTGTGAAAAAGGCTGAGCGCCAAAGAATTGATGTTTTTGAACTGTGGTGTTGGAGAAGACTCTTGAGAGTCCCTTGGACTGCAAGGAGATCCAACCAGTCCATTCTGAAGGAGATCAGCCCTGGGATTTCTTTGGAAGGAATGATGCTAAAGCTGAAGCTTCAGTACTTTGGCCACCTCATGAGAAGAGTTGACTCATTGGAAAAGACTCTGATGCTGGGAGGGATTAGGGGCAGGAGGAGAAGGGGACGACAGACGATGAGATGGCTGGATGGCATCACGGACTCGATGGACGTGAGTCTGAGTGAACTCCGGGAGACGGTGATGGACAGGGAGGCCTGGCGTGCTGCGATTCATGGGGTCACAAAGAGTCGGACACGACTGAGCGACTGAACTGATAAACTAACTCAAATACTTGTGTATAAACAAAGACTAAATCTTGATTATGGGAGAGAGTGTTATTCTTTATTTTGTTCAGTTTTATTGATATATTGAGGGCTTCCTTGGTAGCTCAGACGGTAAAGTGTCTGCCTGCAGTGTGGGAGACCCAGGTTCGATCCCTGGGTTGGGAAGATCCCCTGGAGAAGGAAATGGCAACCTACTCCAGTACTCTTGCTTGGAAAAATCCCATGGATGGAGGAACCTGGTAGGCTACAGTCCATGGGGTTGCAAAGAGTCAGACACAACTGAGCGACTCAATTAGGTAAAGTAGAACAGCTTCCAATATATCGTTTACAGGTGCTATAAACTAACTCAAAAGCTTATGTATAGACAAAGACTAAATCTTGATTATGGGAGAGAGTATTATTCTTTATTTTGTTCAGTTTTATTGATATATTATTTACATATAATATTATATATGTTTAAAGTACACAACATAGTGATTTGATATACAGTTGAGTCTTCAACAAAATGGATTTAAACTGCATGGATCCACTTATATGCAAAATTTTTTCAATAAATTTGGATACCTGTATTTTCATTTTGCAGATCTTTAAATGAATTAACTGTGGGGGAACAGTTTATGTTTGATTAGAGATCACGATACGTGAAATGAAAATGGCTAGGGTTTGAGTCCCAGTTCTAACCAAATTGCTTCAGCTTCCTGCTCTTGGGTGAGTCATTAATTAATTCTTTTGTATTTGAGGCAGAGCAGTCAACAGATTTTTGACTTCATGGTGGGTTGGTGCCCTCACTCCCCTCATTATTTGTATATGTATTGTGAACTGATTACCACAAATAAGTTTAGTTAACATCCATGATTTCACATAATCACATTTTTTCTTGTGATGAAAACTTTTAAGATCTTCCCTTCAGTTCTGTTCAGTTCAGTATCTCGGTCATGTCTGAATCTTTGCGACCCCATGAATTGTAGCACGCCAGGCCTCCCTGTCCATCACCAACTCCTGGAGTTCACTCAAACTCATGTCCATTGAGATTTTCCCTTAGAAACTTTCAAATATAAATACATATTGTTAACTTGTGCGCCAGTGTTTTCCAGCCCTCTGTCAGACTGGGGAGGTGAGCACCCTGCTCCTTTCCCTCAGGGAACCCTGCCGGCCCCCAGGAGTGTTCTTGATCATTGCTTACAGTGAACTTACTGTGTGTGGAAAACTTCCTGGGTACCAAGCCTTGTTTTGTGTTGAGAACTTTAGGAGGCTTTGTCTCTCTTGAGCCCTTTCATGGCCCAGTGAGGTTGATGCCATTAAGCCCTGTTTAGTAGAGAAGGAAATGGCAACCCATTCCAGTATTCTTGCCTGGAGAATCCTATGGTCAGAGGAGCCTGGTGGGCTACAGTCCATGGGGTTGCGAGAGTTGGACACGACTTAGCGACTAAACCACCACCACCACCATAGTCACCATGTGCATGTGAAGTCCCCAGAACTTACTTATAGCTGAAAATTGTACCTTTTGACCACCTTCATTCATTTTCCCCACCCTCCATCTCCAGTCTCTGATTACCACCAACTTATTCCCTGTTTGTTTTTTTTTAATTCCACATATAAGTACAATATAATTTACCTTTCTCTGTTTGATTTATTTCACTTAGCATAATGTTCTTAAGCCTCATTCACGTTGTCACAAATGGCAAGATGTCCTTCTCTATTATCATTGTATAATAGCCCTTTGTATATAATACAACATTTTCTTTATCCATTCATCCATCATGGACACTTAAGTGGTTTCATGTCTTGGTCTTGGCTATTGTGAATAATACTGCAATCAACATGGGGGAGGAGGATGGGCAGATATCTCTTTGAGACTATGATTTCATTTCCTTGGGATGGATACCCAGAAATGAACTTATTGGTTTTATGCCACAATTGATTTAATATTTCATATGTACCCTTCTAATTTATTATTTAAAAAAATACTTTATCATGAAGACTAGCAGCTATATATGGTATATAAATTGCACATCATTTCATATATTCCAAAAATATTTATTTAAAATTAATGTGTTTTGAAGCATAATTTTAACTTCTCCATCAGAATTTTTTCATAGAAAACAATTCTAATTATCTGTTGATTGTTATCATTTGTGCAAGATTTGCTAAATGAGGTAAATTTGCTAAATTATCTGTTAAAGGTCAAGACAGCTAATTTATAGTCATGAAGCCGAGGTTGTCATTAATCAAATTTTCCTTATTCATCCTTCTATTTCTTCCTGGCCTGAACACTGTCCTAATCTATAGCTGTGCATCTGGTGACCTTGTCCATCTATTTCCAGGTTTATTGCTAGTGTATTAACAACTGAATTTGTATTCTTAGATGCCAACTGTTGTCTTTTTCTCACTGTGTATCAAAACACAGTATAATTTTTAAATTTTGTATATCTCTGGATACTTATCCCCTTGATTCAGACACCTTTAAAAGTTAGCTCAGTTTATTATCTATTGCATATATTCTTACAATATTTTATGTAAGTATATGTCATTTAGTCTTCTAAGAACAACTTTGATTTTTACAACCATTTCTTCAGAATTTATGACATTCTTCTTTGCTAATTTTTTTTTTAGTCACTTCAATTTTATAAATATTTTTGGCGAGAAGAAGATATAAATAAAAAAGATACTAAATCAACTTGTTTAGTATCAACTAAAACAAGATACTAAAATGACTTAAGTACATTCATGTCCAAATATTTTTTTCTAATACTTTAAGTACAAATTTATTACTTATTTAGTATTTATTTTTTATTAGAGGATAATTTCTTTACAGTGTTGCAGTAGATACAGTGGGGAAAGGAGAGTGAGGGACAAGTTGAGAAAGTAGCATTGACATATATAAGTCAGTCAGTCAGGCAGGCAGTTCAGTCGCTCTGTCATGTATGATTCTTTGCAAACCTATGGACTGCAGCATGCCAGGCCTCCCTGTCCATCACCAACTCCCAGAGCTTGCTCCAAATCATGTTCATTGAGTCAGTGATGCGATTTTACTATCTCATCCCCTGTTGTCCCCTTCTCCTCCCACCTTCAGTCTTTCCTAGCATCAGGATCTTTTCCAGTGAGTCAGTTCTTTGCATGAGGTGGTCAAAATATTGGAACTTTAGCTTCAGCATCAATCCTTCCAATGAACATTCAGGACTGATTTCTTTTAGGGTTGACTGGTTTGATCTCCTTGCAGTCCAAGGGACTTTCAATAGTCTTCTCCAAAACTGCAGTTCAAAAGCATCAGTTCTTCAGCACTCAGCTTTCATTATGCTCCAACTCTCATATCCATACATGACTACTAGAAAAACCATAGCTTTGACTGAATGGACCTTTATTGGCAAAGTAACGTCTCTGTTTTTTATTTTATTTTTTTTGTCTCTGTTTTTTAATATACTGTCTAGAGTAGTCATAGCTTTTCTTCTAAGGAGCAAGCGTCTTTTAATTTCATAGCTGCTGTCACAATCTGCAGTGATTTTGGAGCCCCCCCCAAATAAAGTCTGTCACTATTTCCACCGTTTCCCAATCTATTTGCCATGAAGTGATGGGAACGGATGCCATGATCTTAGTGTTCTGAATGCTGAGTTTTAAGCAAGCATTTTCACTCTCCTCTTTCATTTTCATCAAGAGGTTCTTCAGTTCCTCTTCACTTTTTGCCATAAGGGTGGTGTCATCTGCATATCTGAGGTTATTAATATTTCTCCTGGCAGTACTGATTTCAGCTTGTGCTTCATTCAGCCCTGCATTTTGCATGATGTGCTCTGCACATAAGTTAAATAAACAGGGTGACAATATATATCCTTGACATATTCCTTTCCCAATTTGGAACCAGTACGTGGGAATACCAGACCACCTAACCTGCCTCTTGAGAAATCTGTATGCAGGCCAGGAAGCAACAGTTAGAACTGGACATGGAACAACAGACTGGTTTCAAGGAGATCCAACCAGCCCATTCTAAAGGAGATCAGCTCTGGGATTTCTTTGGAAGGAATGATGCTAAAGCTGAAACTCCAGTTCTTTGGCCACCTCACGCGAAGAGCTGACTCATTGGAAAAGACTCTGATGCTGGGAGGGATTGGGGGCAGGAGGAGAAGGGGATGACCGAGGATGAGATGGCTGGATGGCATCACTGACTCAATGGATGTGAGTCTGAGTGAACTCCGGGAGTTGGTGATGGACAGGGAGGCCTGGCATGCTGCGATTTATGGGGTCACAGAGTTGGACACGACTGAGTGACTGAACTGAACTGAACTGAACTGAACATTGTTCCATGTGTGGTTCTAACTGTTGCTTTTTGAACTGCATACAGATTCCTCAGGGGGCAGGTAAGGTGGTCTGGTATTCCCATCTTTTTAAGAATACTGCTGCTAAGTCGCTTCTGTTCGACTCTGTGCGACCCATAGATGGCAGCCCACGAGGCTCCTTCGTCCCTGGAATTCTCCATGCAAGAACACTGGAGTGGGTTGCCATATCCTTCTTCAATGCATGAAAGTGAAAAGTGAAAGTGAAATCGCTCAGGTGTGTCTGACTCTTAGTGACCCCATGGACTGCAGCCCTCCAGGCTCCTCCATCCATGTGATTTTCCAGGCAAGAGTACTGGAGTGGAGTGCCATCGCCTTCACCATTTTTAAGAATACAGTGCATTAAACTGCTTCAGTTGTGTCTGACTCTTTGTAATTCCATAGCTTGTAGCCCTCCAGGCTCCTCTGTCCATGTGATTCTCCAAACAAGAATACTGGAGTAGGTTTCCATGCTCTCCTCCCATATATACACTATCATGTGTAAAATAGATAACTTATGGGAAGCTGCTGTAAACTTTTAAGTAATTTTTGTTGTTTGATATTTTTGAAGCATTCAAGGATTTAGGCATATTTCATTTTTTAAGTAAAAAGCAATATACATATTACTAATATGTTAAGTGCCTGCTTGATAAGTCACTTCAGTAGTGTCTGACTCATTGTGACCCCACAGACTGTAGCCCACCAGGCTCCTCTATCCATGGGGAGTATACTGGAGTGAGTTAGCTTGCCCTTCTCCAGGGGATCTTCTTGACCGAGGGATCTAACCCACATCTCCTGCTCCTGCTGCCCTGCAGCTGAAGTCTTACCACTGAGCCACTGGGGAAGTCCATATTTGCTAAAAATAGTTCTATAAAAATTCACACTATGAAACTGTAAAGGAACTTTGATAAGATTTGTTATGCAAAATATATATAGATAAGGATGTAGGTTTAAAATTAGCTTTAAAGATTAGCATTTTATTTCTTTTAGCTTTCTCTTAGCCTGTTAATATTTGCATGTTTGCAGATCAGACTGAAATTGAAGAAAGTGGAGAAAACCACTAGACCATTCAGGTATGACCTAAATCAAATCCCTTATGACTATACAATGGAAGTGAGAAATAGATTTAAGGGCTTAGATCTGATAGACAGAGTGTGTGATGAACTATGGATGGAGGTTCGTGACATTGTACAGGAGACAGGGATCAAGACCATCCCCATGGAAAAGAAATGTGAAAAACCAAAATGGCTGTCTGAGGAGGCCTTACAAATAGCTGTGAAAAGACAGGAAGCTAAAAGAAAGGAGAAAAGGAAAGATACCCATTTGAAGGCAAGTTCCAAAGAATAGCAAGAAGAGATAAGAAAGCTTTCCTCAGTGATCAACACAAAGAAATAAAGGAAAACAGTAGAATGGGAGAGACCAGAGAGCTCTTCAAGAAAATCGGAGATACCAAGGAAACATTTCATGCAAAGATGGGCTCAATAAAGGACAGAAATGGTAGGGGCCTAACAGAAGCAGAAGATATTAAGAAGAGGTGGCAAGAATACACGGAAGAACTCTACAAAAAAGATCTTCACGACCCAGATAATCATGATATTGTGGTCACTCACCTAGAGCAAGACATCCTGGAATGTGAAGTCAAGTGGGCCTTAGAAAGCATCACTATGAACAAAGCTAGTGGAGGTGATGGAATTCCAGTGGAGCTATTTCAAATCCTGAAAGATGATGTTGTGAAAGTGCTGCACTCAATATGCCAGGAAATTTGGAAAACTCAGCAGTGGCCACAGGACTGGAAAAGATCAGTTTTCATTCCAATCCCAAAGAAAGCCGATGTCAAAGAATGCTCAAACTACAGCACAATTGCACTTATCTCACACGCTAGTAAAATAATGCTCAAAAATCTCCAAGCCAGGCTTCAGCAATACATGAACCATGAACTTCCAGATGTTCAAGCTGGTTTTAGAAAAGGCAGAGGAACCGGAGATCAAAATGCCAACATCCACTGGATGATGGAAGAAGCAAGAGAGTTCCAGAAAAACATCTATTTCTGCTTTATTGACTATGCCAAAGCCTTTGACTGTGTGGATCACAATAAACTGTGGAAAATTCTGAAAGAAATGGGAAATCCAGGCCACCTGACCTGCCTCTTGAGAAATCTGTATGCAGGTCAGGAAGCAACAGTTAGAACTGGACATGGAACAACAGACTGGTTCCAAATAGGAAAAGGAGTACATCAAGGCTGTATATTGTCACCCTGCTTATTTAACTTCTATGCAGAGTACATCCGGAGAAATGCTGGGCTGGAGGAAGTGCAAGCTGGAATCAAGATTGCTGGGAGAAATATCAATAATCTCAGATATGCAGATGACACCACCCTTATGGCAGAAACTGATGAAGAACTAAAGAGCCTGTTGATGAAAGTGAAATTGGAGAGTGAAAATGTTGGCTTAAAACTCAACATTCAGAAAACTAAGATTATGGCATCTGTTCCCATCACTTCATGGCAGATAGATGGGGAAACAGTGGAAACAATGGCTGACTTTATTTTTGGGGTCTCCAAGATCACTGCAGATGGTGATTGCAGCCATGAAATTAAAAGACACTTACTCCTTGGAAGGAAAGTTATGGCCAACCTAGACAGCATGTTAAAAAGCAGAGACATTACTTTGCCAACAAAGTTCCTTCTAGTGGTCTTGTAAGAGTGTGAGAATTGGACTATAAAGAAAGCTGAGCACCGAAGAATTGATGCTTTTGAACTGCGGTGTTGGAGAAGACTCTTGAGAGTCCCTTGGATTGCAAGGAGATCCAACCAGTCCATCCTAAAGGAGATCAGTCCTGGGTGTTGATTGGAAGGACTGATGCTGAAGATGAAACTCCAATACTTTGGCCACCTGATGTGAAGAGCTGACTTATTGGAAAAGACCCTGATACTGGGAAGGATTGAGGGCAGAAGGAGAAGGGGATGACAGAGAATAAGATGGTTGGATGGCATCATTGACTCGATGGACAT